>NC_087215.1:35582194-35587194 GCF_015104395.2 Macrobrachium nipponense
TTGTTTATGGAGGTATTCATTAAAATTAATTGCTGGGAACCACTCCTGCTGAGGAGGAGAATGATAATAGTATGATACTTTACTTAAACAGCTTCTCGATGCTCTAATATTGTTTTTTGATAAATCTGATTTGGTTTGAAGGGGAGGGGTTAAAACCATAGTTTGGGTTCAGTGGCCTTCACTGTGATTCCAAGCTGTTCAAATTCCTATGGGGGAAATTACTCTATCCATCAATTTGCAAGTTTGTTATTTTTTTCTATTTTTTCATAATTACAGTGTAAGCTAGAACCCGCCGGTTATTAAACAAAAGGCAAATTTTTGAGAGAAAGCTTAATCTGAATGGATTTTTTGCTCTAGATATAATTATTTTATTTTTAATTAATAGCTATAACAAGTTTGAAATCCCCTGAAAAGTTATGGTAATAAAGGAATTACGGTTTGCATCGTGATAATATGTGTTTTGTACCTATCCACTTTTGTAGTTATGTAACATGATTTACAGAGATCCCAATTTGAATGCAAAAGATTTAAGATCTTAGATTTTATTCTTTTATGACTTTATCTTTGCATGTGATAAACCTTACGTTACTATTGTGCACAGCTGCCAAAGCGGACGTGAGGCTCGGAGATATATTACATACTTCTTTAGTAATATAGACCATTAATTGTATCTTTTTTACTACGCCAACTTATTCTTGAAGAACATTGGAGCTACTTGTGCATTGATCAACCAGTGATCAATATTTTCTCATTTTCTGTCCGAATCTCTTCCTTGATCACTTAATCTCAACGAGAAAATATTCAACTCGAAAGGTAAAGGCGAGTTGTATATTTCAAAATTCAAAAAAAATTATTTACAATTGCTGGAATTATTGTTTGATAATAAAACAATATTCTTGTCTTTACTTCCAATCTTTAATAGAAAATAAGATTCAACGACCAGAGTATGAGTGAGAGGGTGTCATAGCTATAAAGAAAGTCAATTAATATTTCTCATCTGAAAATTTATCCTACTCTGGAAATTCAATGTAGTGTTTAAATCAAATAGTTCCAGTTTTATTCAGAAATGAATACAGACATAGCCCCTCTTTCCTGGCGGAATCAGAAAAAAAAAAAAAGAAATCATAGAATGAAAGCAACACGTATCACTCAGAGGAGATATGAAAGCAATCTTCCTGCAGTACTGAAAACACGCCAAATTCATACACTTCATTCGCAAGGGATCCATTCGTTATAGCAGCTATTGCTTGGCATGCAACAGCACCGACTCGAGCCATTTGGGTACAGGGAAAAAAGGTCTGGGGGAAATCAATGAAGACCGAGGAGGAAAGAGGGGAAACCCATTGCTTTTCAATATTTCACCTGTCAGGAACCTTTATCCCTTGATTGTATCATACCAGGAAATCAAAGAGGAGAACATTGCTTGTTGTTTCGATAAGCAATCCCGCAGCTTTCTTTCTCCCTTCTTATCACACAGCTAGTCAAAGATCGGTCTACTTTTAAAACGGAGATGCAGCCGTGATGGCTTTAAGTTGTGCACTGGAGCCCTCATGAAGGGAGGGGGGTGTGAGTGGAAGGTAAGCAAGAATCGAAGAGTAAATCTCAATTGCACACAGAGAGAGAGAGATTTTAAAAATTATTTTCTGTAATAGAATTATTTAACTTGGGTTGTGCCCTATGTACTACATGCATAGATTTCATAAGAAAATAGACGTGTATATAGATAATTTTATCAAAACTATAGTCTAACTACAGGAAAAGAAGGAGGAAACGAAGTAAGCAAGAAATAAAGAAGAAAGGAAAGAAAGAAACTAAGAAAGAGTGAGAGACAGATCTCTCTCTCTCTCTCTCTCTCTCTCTCTCTCTCTCTCTGGGCCACAAGCGATGCTGAGAGTATTTGTGACGGGCTGCTCTGGAAAGCGAGTGACGTCTCGGTTTCAGTAATTCTCATTCCGCGTAATTAGCTTACCATTAAGACACAGAAACTCATTCTGCCTCAACGACAACTCATTTCGGATTCAAATGAGATTTTCTTGTACATTTTTACATGACGTATAGCTAAACATTTTGATGGCCATCATCTTCATCATTGCTGAGGTAATCGTCATCATTATCATTATGCAATTCGTGAGGAAGATACAATGCTTTAGTTTTGAAAAAACGAAAGGAATGAAAAGTCGGTTGCTCTATACCAGAAGTTCTCAACCTTTTTTGGCCCATGCACCCTTTCGCCATATGTCAGAATGTCACCTCCCCCAACCCCCACCACGTCCCAAAATTGTCTACCTCAAAAGGAGCATTCCAAGTAATATACGACAAAATGCTAACACAAACACATAAGCTAACAGAGATAAAGCTCAGCGTGACCTCTCAGTAATGCGGACTGATGCACACTGACTTTTTGTTTTTGGTGGTCCTAGAGCCAGTTTGAGCCTGCCAATCTGTGGTCACAATTCTTCCCCTGAAACTCTGACATTTCCCACACACACCACCAACACCCCACCCCCCGCCCCCCAACACCCCCTTGGCTGAGAACCATTTCTATATACTTAAGACTAAGTAAGCAAGGCAATGATAGAAGATAGTCTCGTGAATCAAAACTTGAGGAGGCTATTGTTGAAGCCACTTTTCTGCCAAACAAACATTCACAATTTCCAGAGCTGGTCCAGAACTCAATTTCCCTTCCTATTAGACGTCAGAATACTATTTTCCGGAACTTGGAGCTATTATGTTATAAAGAATGATCGCCCTGGAAATTTATGATAAAGCTAAGAAATACATCTGCCTTTTGTACTTTGCATCAGATGGCGTCGTGGTATGAACATTTAGTTTTTAGTTAGACTTGCAGGGGATCTTTTACTACGTTTGGAATAACTACTTTTTCCGATAATTTTTTTAATTAAAACATGCTCTTCTTGCAATACGATGTACTGATAAGTCATTAAGGGGATTTTTCTTTTACATCGCGACGTCTTTTGATAACATCAAAAACAATAAAGTTACTAGCAATGGAATTACTAAAACATGGCATCGTTTAATTCGACTCAGTAATGTTTTCGTGCGAAAGGCTCAACTTTAAAGCAGCCTTCATAGGATTATATGAGGACTTGCAATTGGCTCATTAAATACGTCATGCAATGGCTACGAAGTCAGTGAAAACACAATTTATCTGAAGATGGGCGTTTGCCACTGCAATGAAATCATTTGAACTGAATTACTGTATCTGTTCTGCAACGTTTGTTATACAAACAATATCATTATTCTATCCCAAAGACCAGTAAATAGCTCGTAACATATTCATAAACTTTATGAACAGCTTAGGTAATTACTCCAATTACCCTTCGACTGGTTTCAAACAGAATTCGAACTCCGTTCCGTTTCCAAGAGAGGTCCCAAGGAAACCAAATGCATTGTTAAAATCACTTTCGTATTTTTCAGAAACCTGCACAAATCAAACATATCCTCACTCATTACCGGATATAATTACGTTATAAGGAAACAAAGACAAAAGTGGGTTCACGAATCAGTAGGACAACAAAACAACACAGGAATAACAGTGGCAATGGAGCGGAAGGCTCTTGCTTTATACCTGTACACAATTATCATTAAAATAACGAGTAATGAAAGTAAATGTAGGAGAAAGTTTGTGTGATATAGAGTGAGGTGTGAAAGGAACGTGCAATGGTCGTTAAGAAAAGCTTCGGAGACCAGTGACAGAAATGGAAAATACTTCAATAAAATACAAATTTGAAACTAATCGTCAAATACTTCTTATAAAAAGGCACTATAACTGTTGGTATACATGGTTTAAACATGGTAGTAAGAATTTTTATAATTATTTTGGAAATAGATTCCAAAACCAGGAGCATGTGGTTATTTCATCATTATGTTCAATGGAAAAAATTAGGCTTTATGTTCATATCAAAGCAAGAGAACTACATAGGATCATCATTATGTTCAATGGAAAAAATTAGGCTTAGTTCATATCAAAGCGAGACTACATAGGTTCGAATCCTGGTCACGGTAAGGACACATACATAAATCCATTGTGGTGGGAGGTATTCCGAAATGTATAATGAATTCGATGTTAATGAGTTATTTGTTGCTTAATAATTTCGAAAATATACATAATATGTTACTTGCAGATGAGTGCTAAATCATGACGCATATATTGTTTTAAGTGACAAACTTAGTGCTCAGAGATCGTGATGATTTCGATCCTAATTACAAAACCTGAATTCGTCGGGGATATGTACCAAGATGCCGAAGCCAGTCTTATCTCTCTTGATGGCTGAGTGATAGTCTTCGTACCCATGCATCACGCCAAAGAGGACAGGGTAGGTGCACTTGCCTTATAACTTGACATTTAAGTCTATGGCACTCCTAAGGTACTAAGGTACTTGTGGCGTAATATTTGTAACGATAAAAGTTTCACATGAAAAATCAGTGACAAACTAACTTACTTGTGTTGCCACTGGTCATAAACTTGGCATTCAGTAATTACCTTGGAGATGGCCTAATTACAATTGTCGGAACAACATCCTAAATTCGATAGGAATGTGTAACTCAGGGTCGAAATTAATTCTTCTATCTCTATCTCTTTCAAGGAGGTTTAATAGAGTGAAGGTGTCACAGGTCAGTTTCCCTGTACTAACTTAAATCAGATTTTCACTTTTTTTTTCCAGAAATGGCTCTATAAAGCCAAAAGAGCATAAATTTCTCGCATTCATGATGCCAAATAGATGGTGAAAATTGTGATGTGATGAACTGAATCGTTGCCTCTTAGACAAAGACAAAATTGTGGGGGGGATTTCGTTACTGTTTATTTACTAAAGTAATTGAGCTGCTAGTTTAACATTCATTTTCATCTTTGGCAAATCGTATGTGCTATGTAAGTAACCTAGAATGCACCCCTTTCTAATCTGCATATTGTGCAATTTTACTATATAAATCCATTTAATTGAGCTGTTTTCTCCATCAATAAAATGTTTCCCATCACA
>NC_087215.1:35592194-35639694 GCF_015104395.2 Macrobrachium nipponense
GCGACGTTGTTGTAACAAAAAATCACACAGGCAAGTCAACGTTTTAATTTTCCAATTCAAACGTCCTCAGACACATCAAACTTAATTGGTATTAGCTTCAATGTGCACGATAAGAGTAGAAATTAATCCTCCCATGTTGGGATTTTGTTTTCAGTCATCTTCCCAGGCCTTACACTTTACCTATGAAAAATACGCAATTTCCCCGTCCCATGATCATCAATTCTCTCCAACACTGATACGTTTTTGACTAAGGAGAAATATTTCGCCCGTTAACAGATTTTTCCTACCAGACGTTTGACCGGAGACTTCACTGCAAACTCAGGTTAACTAGATTTCTCTACAAATGAATATCATATCGAGACAAAAGCACGTTTTCGTTATACATGGTGTACAATATAATCTTAAATCTACGTTACAGTACTTAGCTTTTAAATACAATCATTCATATGTATGTATGTATATACACACAACCACGCACACATACATACACACACACACACCTACACACACACACACACACACACATATATATATATATATATATATATATATATATATATATATATATATATATATATGAGTCTTTGACTGCTATTTATTTTGATTTTGAACAAATGGTCAGCACCTCTTTTACAATTTTGTTCTTTTTTCTTTTTTTTCTTCTTTCCACTATTAAACATATTTCTTTTGAAGATCTTACTTATCGAAGTCATATCTTTCTTTTGTTTTCATGTAATATCTGAATTAAATTTGGTAGTTTTTACCAATAAGACGATCTTGCAAAGTAAAGTAGTAAGATAAAAATTGAATTAATTAGTGAAGCCTGCCAGGGTGAAGGGTGAGAGGAGTCTCGTCATGGGGATTAGTAGATGAAGTTTAGGACTTAACCTCTTCAAGAATGGAACGCGTCTGGGAACAATGTTCGCAGGTGCGAAAAGAGTCAACAGACTGGCAAATATATACAGGGGTGGTGATATGAAAGTGAAAAACAATTGGAGAAGATGAAAAATGTGAATAAAAATGGAGCTAGCTATAATTTCAATTACAAGTGACCAGAAATATGCAAATATTGAACAAGAGCGCTTTTTTTTAAACACTCACGATTGAGTAATAACTAACTTAAGACCCAAATACAAAGTAACTTCAGTAATTCAAGTGTTACTAACATTCTACATCTTCACATCTTACCAATGAGGAACACGACTAAAATTCAACAAGACATTACGACAAATAAAAAAAAAACACACACACACAAATTACGAATCATAAGATTATGACTGACAATATTTCGGGAAAGACAAAACGCAAACAAGCAATTAACGACCCGGGAAAAGTGTTCTGTGAGAACATTCTGTTCATCAAACAAAGAGATCTCACCAAACTGGAGCAACAGGGACACACTCAAGGGCGGAAACCGAGCTTCGCGCAATCCGCCCAGAATGAAGGAAAGGAAAATCACAAGACCAAGTTTCAAACAATCAAGGGGAGTGAACTCTGGGATATCTACGAAAATTTCAGGGAAACATCAGTCAAGAGAGAGAGAGAAAAAAAAACATGAATAAAAGAGAGGAGCAAATCAGGTTTAAAGGAACATTTCACACTGCTTTACTGGAGAGGTTGAAATACACAGTTCACTGAATGATAAATGGTCAGCGAAGGGGAATAAAGGGTTCCATTTACAAACAAAGATGTTTTATGAAGATTAGCAGATAACTATTTCTTTGAAGGAAAAAGAAAAAGGGGGGGGATTGAACAAGAATGAAAAAAGAGAAAAAACACTAAGGAAGGGGAAACGATGACTGATGGGATGTTGTAATACACTTCAGTGCAAATGAATAAATACTTCAATATAGGAATGATAAATGGGAGTGATTAAACTTTGAATGAGAAACGTAATTTATTGCTATTTCTTCTTCTTCTTCTTCTTCTTCTTTCTTCTTCTTCTTCTTATTATTATTATTATTATTATTTTATTTTTTTTTTTTTTTTTTTTGCTCTATCACAGTCCTCCAATTCGACTGGGTGGTATTTATAGTGTGGGGTTCCGGGTTGCATCCTGCCTCCTTAGGAGTCCATCACTCTTCTTACTATGTGTGCCGTTTCTAGGATCACACTCTTCTGCATGAGTCCTGGAGCTACTTCAGCCTCTAGTTTTTCTAGATTCCTTTTCAGGGATCTTGGGATCGTGCCTAGTGCTCCTATGATTATGGTACGATTTCCACTGGCATATCCCATATCCTTCTTATTTCTATTTTCAGATCTTGATACTTATCCAATTTTTCCCTCCTCTCTTCTTCAACTCTGGTGTCCCATGGTATTGCGACATCAATGAGTGATACTTTCTTCTTTGGACCTTGTCAATCAACGTCACGTCTGGTCTGTTTGCACGTATCACCCTATCCGTTCTGATACCATAGTCCCAGAGGATCTTTGCCTGATCGTTTTCTATCACTCCTTCAGGTTGGTGCTCGTACCACTTATTACTGCAAGGTAGCTGATGTTTCTTGCACAGGCTCCCCAGTGGAGGGCTTTTGCTACTGAATCATGCCTCTTTTGTACTGGTTCTGTGCAAGTGCCGGGCATTCACTTGCTATGTGGTTTATGGTTTCACTTTTCGTATTGCACTTCCTACATATGGGAGAGATGTTATTTCCGTCTATCGTACTTTGAACATATCTGGTTCGTAAGGGGCCTGTCTTGTGCCGCTGTTTATCATTCCTTCAGTTTCCTTCTTTAGCTCTCCCCTCTGTAGCCATTGCCATGTGTCATCGCTGGCTAGTTCTTTAGTCTGTCTCATGTATTGTCCGTGCATTGGTTTGTTGTGCCAGTCCTCTGTTCTTTCTGTCTTTCTCCTGTCCTCTGTATATTTTCTGGGTCTTCGTCTGCTTTTATTAGTCCTTCTTCCCATGCACTCTTTAGCCACTCGTCTTCACTGGTTTTCAGATATTGCCCCAGTGCTCTGTTTTCGATGTTGACGCAGTCCTCTATACTTAGTAGTCCTCTCCCTCCTTCCTTTCGTGTTATGTATAGTCTGTCCGTATTTGCTCTTGGGTGTAGTGCTTTGTGTATTGTCATATGTTTCCTGGTTTTCTGATCTATGCTGCGGAGTTCTGCCTTCGTCCATTCCACTATTCCTGCGCTGTATCTGATTACTGGCACTGCCCATGTGTTTATGGCTTTATCATATTTCCGGCGTTGAGTTTTGACTTGAGTATCGCCTTGAGTCTCTGCATATATTCTTTCCTGATCGTT
Organism: Macrobrachium nipponense; assembly: GCF_015104395.2. Classification (NCBI taxonomy): domain Eukaryota; kingdom Metazoa; phylum Arthropoda; class Malacostraca; order Decapoda; family Palaemonidae; genus Macrobrachium; species Macrobrachium nipponense. The sequence goes on from NC_087215.1 coordinate 35,595,447, forward strand.
GTCCTTCAAATCCATCTTGGTGTTTTTTTTTATATCTCCTCCTTCCATTATTCACCAGGTATTTGTATCCTGTCTTCATCTATGTGTTTGATGTTGCTCCATCTGGTAGCTTATCCCTTCAGTTCTCGTTACTTTGCCTTTTTGTATGTTGACTAAGGCGCATTTTTCTATTCCAAACTCCATCCTGATGTCCCCAGATACAATCCTTACAGTCTGGATTAGGGTATCTATTTCCTTGATGCTCTTACCATACAGCTTGATGTCGTCCATGAACATCAGATGGTGATTCTGTTGCCTCTTTTCTTGAGTTGGTACCCGGCATCCATCTTGTAGTACTTTGTCATGGGAATCATGGCTACTTACGAAGAGTAGTGAGGACAGTGAGTCGCCCTGGAAGATCCCTCTCCTGATATTTACCTCTGCTAGTCTTATTCCAGAGCTTGTAAGTATTGTATTCCAGTTGCGCATTGTATTTTTGAGGAAGCTGATGGTATTTTCCTCTGCCCCATATATTTTCAGGCATTCTATTAGCCATGTGTGTGGTATCATGTCGAAGGCTTTCTTATAGTCTATCCATGCCATGCTTAGGTTGGTTTTCCTTCTCCTACTGTTCTTCATTACCATTTTGTCTATCAGGAGCTGGTCTTTTGTGCCCCTATACTTCCTTCTGCAGCCTTTCTGTTGGTGGGGGATGGTGTTTTTGTCTCACCTCTAGGTATTGTATATCTTCACTGATGATACCTGTTAGTAACTTCCACATTATGGTAGGCGGTGATAGGCCTGTAGTTACTGGCTATATTTCCCTTACTCTTGTCTTTTTGTACTAAGGATGTTCTTCCTGTGGTCATCCATTTGGGTGCTTGGTGATTTGAGATACAATATTATTATTATTATTATTATTATTATTATTATTATTATTATTATTATTATTTTATTATTATTATTATTTAGTCCCTTAAGATATAGTCTGGGTCAAATGTGGTGGGAAACCTAGTTAAGGTATATGTATGTATATTCCACTCCTGAACTGTTCCGATTATCAAATGACCCAAGGGTCAAATCACCTAATTAAATTTAGAACCAGAAATGAGATAGAAAATGACGGTAAAGTCTAGCGTGGCTTACTGATTAGTTGTGTAAATTACAGAACATTACAATTATCATTTCTTTTTTAAAGGTAATTATAGTTTTACCATGAGTGGTATACAACATGAAACATAAAAGTTTATCTTTATGAACTTTAATATACACAGTTTCCGTGCCAACTGGAAACCAAAGTATTTGCAATGAGGGAATCGTTTCCCAAGAAGATTATTTAAATGCCCAAGGCGAAAACTGTAAGCTTCCCAACTTCGCTGCCGAAATCAGGTTTAGCTGCCAGGTTCGGTAGCCTATGAGAAAACCTTCTCACAGCCTCGTATCTAATCATCACTTGGGTTTCTTTCAAACCACATCGGCTACGGATTACCTCTAGATACTATTCTGCCCGTAGGTTGTATTAAAACGTGCCACAGTCCGATCGTAAATGTACACAGATTGAAGGATTTGGATCTCAGTGCAACTGTGACTAAAGTATGATAGAAAATCCCGGACTAAGCAATTACTATGACATAATCGCTGAAGAAATCCTTGAACATTGTCTGCTGGAACGCCCAGAATCCACTCGATCAAGAGAAAACTACGCGGAAAACCATCTCACTTATGAGGTTCATTCTTGAAAACATTCAGGATTCTACTAGTTTTCTCTCTTCCTCTGAGCCATCAATATTGGAAAGAAAAACTCAACATTCACTTTGGAAATGGCCAGGAATTTTCTGATTTTGTCCAATCTACAGATGTAAACACACCCTATGGCATTTGTCCAAATGTGTCTCTAACTACAGTTTCCGTTATTTCATCCTTTCCCATTATTCTCTCAGTTATCTTATAAATAATGGTTTTATCTTTTGATTATATACATTTTTTTTATATTAACTTATTTTTTCTTTTTTATTTCCGTGCTTATCTGTTATATTTAATATTTTGTTCCCAGTAAATAAACAAAACGGTCTTATATTTTACAAATCATTAGTTCACGTTTGATGTTTAAACACGAGTCAAGGAGCCATCGATACGCTAACAACGATCCCTTTAGCAATAAGGAAATCATATGTGTTTCTCTGACTTCAGTTTCTTCATATCCCTACATAATTCCCCATCTTACATCAGAGAGATCGATGCCTTATAATTGATAATAATAAAAACTGAAATTAAAACTCAGGTAAATTAAATATGGCATGATAACGCCGTAGATTGTTTTGATATTCTTGATCATCATTATCATCATCATCATCATACTCTCTATTTTCTATTTGTCCCTCTTGGCTGCCTACGATTGACCAGTACGCTTGTTGCTGTAATTCTTCCACTCCTGCCGAAGGGTGCCTTGTGGTCTAAAGAGGTTCCAGCCTCACCTGCTGAACATTTCATTGCATGATGGTATTGATACTCTTAATCTTGTCTCTCTCTCAGTAGATATTTTCTCATTGTTCTTGACTACAATCTTGATATAAGGAAATACAAAAAAACAGTAAGTTAAAAATATGGTTTTATAACTGCAAATAATATATGTTTTATAGGTCAAAGACACACCTTTCTTGACCGATGGAAAATTGCATACATAGAACTACCTGCCAAGTTAAAAAATAAATAAATAAAAAGGAAAATAAACACGCAGTAACAAACCAAAGCTAATGTGTGATCTCTTCAAAGTCAGGTGTAACAATACAGATCTCGTTCTGAGGAGAAAGTGAAGACAAAGCTCATCGAAAGCTCAAATAACGACATAGGAAGATAAAAGTAATACTTTAAAGCGTTTATTATCTTTCTTGTTCCTGTGGGTAGAATTGCATCACTCGGAAATAATTGGTATGAGACACTGCGTGAAACCTCAGGAATTCTTCAGGTTGAGTTGGTTCGATGGAACCCAGCAGGAACAAACACTTCTGGATAAAAATCGAAAAGTTACATTTCCAAAGAGTACACAGCCAGCCCGTACACAATTCACTTCCAACGTTATCTCCCAATATGATAGGAAACGGTTTTCCTTTGCTCTGGTCTCCGTCCTCTGCAGGTACGTACGGTCGATAGTTCTTGGCGCTCCAGTGTTTATGGTCTCTAACGTCCCTTCAGAGAGATATAAAATACATTACTTGGGTATTTGTTATACCTATAAGGCGCACATTCTGGCAGATGATTACTCTGCTGGGAAGCACAGATGGAACAATCCAAGTTTGAAAAACGCCGACAACAACAATGGAAACATCCTCAGAGGAAAAGGAGTTTGTGAGTTAAAAGGACGATAACAGGTACATCACGAAAGTGTCATTTTAATTATATTTTTATTCATTAATTATATTTAAATTAATTAGCTGATAAGAAGCATTTATCATGGCTGTGGTTATTTTGGATTTCATTTTTACTGCTAAGGTCATCTTGCAGTCATATTTGTAATTTAATGAAAATATTTATTGATCTAATTATGAGAATACACAGCCTTTATCTAAGCGTTCAAAGATACAAATCATTCCGCATTTTGAGCCACTCATTCCTCTTCGGCTGCCTCTCTGGGGAGTTATCGGATGAGCGAATTCGCCCTTACTTGGATGGGCGAATTAATTTCTTTTGGCTTGATGAACTCTAAGGGTAATTATCAAGCGTTACGAGATGGCCTCGGTGATTCCCAGGGAAACTGCTCAGGTGAAATATGTTACAGAAGGGAATTGCACGATTCAAAGAAAATTGCAACACTTTCATTTAGGTTATTTCATTTTATGGGCTTCGCGGCCTGGGTAATGATTCATTTCATAAAGGCATCTGTCGATTGCAATCTCCAATCTCTCTCTCTCTCTCTCTCTCTCTCTCTCTCTCTCTCTCTCTCTCTCTCTCTCCTTAATGATTTCCATGTATTTTACTTTTTTTCTTCATCGTTATAATTTATTTTATTTGTTACTCATTGATACCCGAGTTTGTTTGGATTTCTTATCCATAATCAATGGTATACGTCGGGAAATAAAGGTTAACTCATGCAACGGATGCCAAGAAACCAGCGAGTAATTGTTGTTGTTTCTTGTGATTAATTTGGCGTTATGCCGGCACGCGGTCTCGCTCACAGAGCAGCCTGTAAATCATTCGATGATATGCGTAATTGTCGAAATCTGATCCACTTTTGATACGATGCGCAGAGGGAATTGCAGTTACAATGGTAGATGCACTTAGTTTATACAATTCCCCTTAGGAGTAAGTTATTCATTCCTAAGGCGAAGTGAATTCGGTATTAAAGGGTATTTATGGCTTAATACTTGAGAGTATAAAAAGTCATTTGTGTGGAATCAGTGACTAAACTGTCATATTAACACGTGTTACCAACTAGCACTTAGCTATCATGGTGGTGATGGGTTGGCGTCGAATTTAAGATCAGGAATAGATGACAATGTGTCTTGTGACCTCTAAGAATAACATAAAATACCACAGCACATTTCGGTGACAACCTAAGGCGTCGGGTCCATTTGGGTGCAATTGGTCAAATTATCTTAAAGCCGGTCCCTAGCAACCAAGTCAGTTTGGTCGGGAATCAGATTTCTTAATAGTTTGTATAACTTCGAGACTGTTGGTCCAAAATTTCTCAACATTGGTAAAGGATTACTATAGCTTAGGCAAAGCGGAGTCGTGTAAGAAAATGAACTTATTCAAACACACGTACCTGTATGTATATATAATATGTATCTATATATATATATATATAATATAATATATATATGTGTGTATGTATGTAATATATGTATATATATATATATATATTATATATATATATATATATATTATATAATATATATAGATATATATATATATATATATGTATGTATTTTTTATATATATATATATATATATATATATATATATATCATATACTATATATATATATACTATATAGATATAATATATATATATATTATATAACTACGATTGCGTACACCGGTTCATAGAAATTTAATATATCATATTATCAATCCTAATATTATCTCTCTCTCTCTCTCTCTCTCCCTCTCTCTCTCTCTCTCTCTCTCATCGCATAAGGTCATCAAGTGTTCAGGCAAAAATATGAAAATGCTCTTAATTACCAGCTTTTTCTTTCATATTTTATGTTCCTTCTCGGCTTAGCTGCGTTAATGAGCCTTAGGTCGTATACGCTTCCTTTGTATTTACATTCCAAGATTTCTTTCTCTGCTTACCTCGCAGCTTTGCCCTTTTTTTTTTTTTGAGTTTTTTTTTTTTTCTTTTTTTTTTTTTTTGATGTTATTGCGAAGGAGAGAAAAATCAAATGACTTTACGCTTATTATACATAAACCGAATTCTCTCTCATTAGTTTTGGTGAATCTTGCCAGAGATTTCGTGATAGGCGCAGGAGGTTGGTTCATATTTCAGAACCGGCGGACAACTACCACGAGGCTCCGACACGGCTTAAGGAATAGACAATTTAGGCCGCCAAAGGCCGAGCTCTGGAACCTAAGAGGTCATTCAGCGCTGAAAGGAATATTGACATTAAAAGGGATTAAAAGGTGTTACAGGACGAAAACCTCGCTGTTGCACTGTGAAACAATTGTTAGAGAGAGGGGAAAGTTGAAAGTCTGATGGAAGAAAGAGAATATGAACGGAGATACAGTAAAATGAATGTGAGAGAGGTTGCAGCTACGGGCCAAAGGGACGCTGCAAAGACCCTTAAGTTAGGCCTAGAGTCAGTTGCGGATCTATATAAATATTTCATTGGATATACTCAGGATTATCATATACATGTAATATGTATACACATACGGCACATATACATCAATATCTATATTTTATGCACACACACACACAAATATAATGTATATATATTATATATTATATATATATATATATATATATATATATATTATATATATACATACAGTAACAGTAGTTGTTGTGGTTGTTATTGTTGTTGTATAGGTTGTTGCTGTTGAAATAATCATTAACTACTAATAATGATTTATTGAAAGAAAACAATGTTCTCTTATTCATATCCATGGATGTGGGGCACGTGGCCAGGTGGCCCCCATTCAATCAGCCACTGTCTACAATCCACCACATGAAGTGAACAGGCGACACTAACCTCCTACGGGGGACACGGATGAAAGATTCTCGCAAGGAAAAAGTGCCGTGATGAAAAGAAGCCTGCCGAGTCGTCCTGTGTCCCGCGAGGAGTTTAAAACAATTATTTTGTTGTCTCACCATAATAACTTCCTTCCTTCTCTCATAATGACCGCCTTTACTCTAACGACCCCGAAGGCTTCTCTCTCGGAGACGCTGTATTTATCTTATCCAAAGATCTCTCGGTATTTTCCGCTTCGTTTCTTTATTCTTGGGAATTCGCTTGCATATTGGGCTAGCTATTCCTATGTAAACTCACGAAAACTATCATTTTCTTGGATTTTTATTGTGTCTGTGCCAACTGATCCTCGCTTCACATTGCACTTTTTTTATATTTTGTTTTGTGGAAAATGCAAGCTCATGCAAAAAAAATAAAATGTCAGTTTGTAAGCCGTTTTATTTTCACATTATTTGTGCAGATTCCATGAGCAGAAGCGCATGCTTTTTAGTGCACTCAGACTTTTACATTTGTACTCGTGCTTTTATACATTCATTCCGTTGTGTGAATACACGTATACATACTCGTGTGAGTGCATTTTTCCGCATGCGTGCATTGATTTGACCCATGAATATCCAGCAAATGCATTTGCCGAATTCAGTCGTGTTTATAAACGGCCGCCTTTGCACCACCATCCCCTCATCTCCATATTGTGCCGGTCACGGAGAAATTTTGGTTTCAAGCGGCGAGAAGGTTGCAATTAATTGTCATGCTCTGCGTCAGAGATTCTAGCCTCGGGCAGATGGTTATATTCCAGCTTGTTTGCAAGGTCTGTGTGTCGAGTACTAATTGGATTGATATGGCATTTGCGATTCTATTACCATTCTCCAACATTTAGTGTTGTTGGACCGCTCGCGATGATGGACCGTAGCTGCTTCCCTCTCCTGAATTTCGAAAAATGCCGGCGCTTGCTGGGACCTTGCCTTTTTCGAAGTGAACCTGAGCCTTTTTCCGAGTGAATCCCCGTTAGCCGAGTTGTATTCACGGAGAAACGGCCTCCGATTCTCTCTTTGGACAGCAGGTAAGAATGAAAAGGTGCGAATCACCCAGATGACTCCAACAACATCAGCTTTATTATACAGAAAAACTGTCCTCTTACTTACCTGTCCATCTGTCTGTGCATCTACTAAATTATATACACCACCAATACGCACGTACACATAATATGTATATATATATATATATATATATATATATCATATATATATATATATATATATATATATATATATATAGCATCAGAGGGTTACTGAAACTCAGTAGATCAGTTAAGGAGTTCGTGCTTCATCAATTTTAAATTAAATGCCATCTCCACTTTGGTCTTTTAGAGCACTTAGGTATGCTTCTGATTGGAAATCTTTCCACACTGAAATTGAATTTTTACAATTGATTATTTTTTAACTAACTCGTACCTACGGAGGTATTTTATAAAATGGTTAACAAATTACTTAACTTAAACTTCACGGAAAATACCCCTTCATTTGATGTCCAAAACTATCCCATATATGCACCATTCCATATTTTTTCAAAAATAAATTAGGAGACCGTATCAAGAAAATTATTGAAAGAGAGTTCGGAAGTCTCAAAGTTAATTTAATACCTATTAATCCTCTCAAAATAGGCTCACTTCTTAGTCATAAATTTACTTGCCCGGGGTGTCCCGGTACTTACGTTGGATCGACGAAACGCTTGTTGCAAGTTCGATATTCTAGTCATTTGGGAGTGAGCTACAGAGCTGGCAGAGGATAACCAATCCTGAACTTTCTAATATAAGAAATCATGCAGCTCTCTGTAAAATTGAAATTAACAAAAAACATTTTTCGATAATTGACAATTCCAACGCATAGCCAATATATAACGACACTTGAGTCTTTACATATCAAGCACCTCGTTCCTTCCCTCAATTCTAGTCAATCCTCTGCTCAGCTTTTCTTGGCATAGTCGAGATCTGGGCAAACGACGGTCCTACAGCCATTCCTTTTTAATATTCCTTTTTAATCCTAAATTTCTACAATTTTAATGTCACCTTTTAGTATTTTTAGCTTTAACAATCATTTTTTCTTAATAAATTTAGTATTTTATGTTTTCCTTTTAAAAGAGCATGTAAACTTTTAATTATACTTTATAAATGTGAATTGATTTTGCATTACAGATTGATGATGTGTCAGGATGACACGAAACGTATCTCATAATAAACTCCTTAACTGATCTACTGAGTTTCGGTAACCCTCTGATGTCTACATGTTCGCACCTTTTGATATATATATATATATATATATATATATATATATATATATATATGTGTGTATGTATGCATGTATATATATATATATATATATATATATATATATATATATATATATATTATGGCAACGTGGAGGGCCAGCATTCATTGTTTTTTAATACAATTAGACAAGAACAGGTAAGTCAACTATTCGTCTTAACGCATCGCCATAAACAATTATTTTCCTGAAAAAATTGGTTTTGGTCAAAATGATTAAGTCATGGAGGGTCAATAATCACTGGAGAGGTTATCTATTTTACTCACTTGGCTTCCGAAAAATTATCATTCATTGACACGCGGTCATGGTGACGAGCGTAGGACATCCCCCCAGCCCCCCCCCCCCCACCCCACTGACATATTCCCCCCGGACATTTTCCCCATGCCCCCCACATCCCCCCCCCCCCCACCCCGCCACCAACATATTCCCCCCAGGATATATTCCCTCAGACATTTTCCCCTCTGGAAAGTGTGTTTGTTTTTCAGTCATGCATGATTTATTGTATTTTTACTGAACATTAAAAACTGATGAAAACATAATTGCATTAAGGGGTAAAATAGTCATGTGGGATATTTAGGGTCAAATACAGGAGGAAATCGTCATTAATACTAGTTTATTGTTTGCATTAGAATTAAAATGTTCAATTACATTCTATATTTAGTGTCGAATACAATGACCAACCGCCCTCAAAGTTTTGTTCTACATCTTTTCTGACCCATCTCGTCGAGCTTCGCATATCTCATAAAGCCACTCCTGAGTTGTCTTGTGGACCGTTTGACACGTTTTTTGGGAGGCTGACTGACCTCGTTCCTCCTGAAGCAAGGCAAGGGACACCAAAGAACAGTCCTTCCTTAATGCATCAATGAGTGTCCACAAAGATGGATGCTTGTGGCCAACCAAGTGAGAGAACGCATTATTCCAGCTCACACATGTTGTGTGGTCCCCTCCTGCACATTCCTAATTTGAGGAGGAAGAAGAGGTGGACGGCGCCGGTTCGTACTGATAGAACATTGGGTGATGGGTTAACACGACGAATGCTTCCAGATTCATACACTGAATCAAAGTAATCAACTAGTTCTAGTCCTTCAAAAGATGTATTTTTCAGAAATGCTATGTCCTCCTCAACATGATTAAAAGGTAGAAATGCTAGGCCATCGAGCATACCAACAAAGTATTTGATTTTCTCCTGTTTTTATATCTCTGCTGATACTATACCATGAGAATGTCCAGATGGGAAAATGTCCGGGGAGGAGGGAGGGGAATGTCCGGAGGGGAATTTGCAGGGGAAAATGTCCGGTGGGGTGGCGAGGGTGGGGGTTGGGGGGTGGCTGCGATATGACCGGGTACCCATGGAGACATGTGGAACGTACAGGCCAGCTGACAGTAAATGAGAGAAAAAATGCTATGGCATTCACACGAGAGAGAGAGAGAGAGAGAGAGAGAGAGAGAGAGAGAGAGAGAGAGATGACGGTACATTTTCAGTGACAAGTTTTAGTTATGTTCAGTACGAGAAACGGGGGTAAGCATGCATATACCTAGGCCTATTTTAATTTTACCTCACACCAGCCTTGCCCACTCATACCAATCACAGTCAAGAAAGTAATAGATCGATACTTTATGGCAGAACCAATTTTCTGGGTTTGTTGGCGCTAAATTGCTGAATGTAATAAAAATGCAGAAATGTATGTAAAAAAACCGTTAGAAATGAGGTGCTATTTGTAGCAGCTGAAATCATTCATTATGAATGCTGAAGCTTGATGAGGGCAACCTGGTTATTGTAGCCTCTCTTTTCCCACATTGGATTTTAATCTAGGCTTTTTGTAACATTGCATCGATGTGCACATGCTTTCCATAAAGTACATCCATGTTTTGTTAAATGCAAGATCAGGAATGTTCCTATCGGAAGTTTAAAGAGCTGCTGTTGCATTAGCCTCCCCACCCAATGCACCTAGGCCTAACCCACTTTATTCGTATGACGTGCTTTATACTTGCTTTCATAAAATAAAAAAAAACAATGTAGGAAAGTTATTGCTGAGGTCAGCATAAACAGAAAGACAATAAGTCAGCAACATTCGGACTTAAGAAGAATTTTGTGAGCTCTGACCTAGACAGTCTTGCCTTTCTTTACCATTTCAGTTACATAATGAATTTTATCATTTGTAAAGAAAATTCTTTGAAGAAAAATACGTAACTGAAAATTGCGTCATCTGTTAGTAGTATTAACAGGATGTATAATTATAAGGAATCGTAATAAACCTATGCATTGACTAGTGTTGTAGTGTTGTTTCCTTGTAAGTAAGTTGTCGGTCATACTAATATACTTATACAATCATTATAAAAAATCATTTGCAACCAGGTCTTTTGTCATATTCCTAAGGGTTTCATACATTTTCACTGATCCTTGCTTAGCATATGTTATTTATAAAAAAGTAAAAACCTTCCATTAGGTAAGAGTGCAGACTGCTGCAGTGGTATAAAATAATAGAAGTTAATATCCCATAAGCCGCTCATTCTCTGGTTCCTCTGTATTTTTACCAGTATTTTATATTGGTACTTAGTTTTCATATTAATGTAGCTCAGGTTAATCTGCAGTGACTCAAAAGGACACATTTTTATTATATTTTCTGTATAATCCATGTTGGATTTACAAACAAGTATTGAAAAGTACCATGTAATTCGGGTTGCCGCCACCAGGGTGGCGCTCGCTCCTTGCAGACGCTGATCTTGCCGCCAAGTTGACAACTTGACATCTCCAGCTCAAAACAGCCGTGAATCGCGAAAGTTGAGCTAGTACTGTGTGTGAGCAATGTGGTTTTTCCGTTGATTACCTTCGTTGTGGTCTTCTGCAGCTAAGTTTTGCAAAAATGGACCCACGAATCCTTCAGGAGTCTATGGGATAACATTTGACAGGTAAACAAAGCATACTGTCTTTGCATTACCCATATGTTGTGCAAGTCAGTTCTCATGGCATTTTGGCAGCCGATAGGCTACGCTTTCTCTGTTAACATGTCGTATATTTTCAGCATATTACTGTGACTGCGGTGGCGATTTCTCTGTTGAAATCAGAACACCATTAATTATTGTTATGTCGCTATTATATGAAGTAAAACAAGACTTGCTCGTTATTAAAAACGCTTGGTACAAAGTAGGCCATCATTACTGGTTACATCAAGTGTTATGAAGTTTAAGGACACCCGCAGTTTTGTATGTCATTAAGAATTCTTTACAGTAAGTAGGCCTGGAGGATACTGTCTATGTTATTACCTCTTTTGGTTTTAGTGGTGTAAATAGAACGTTAGATTTGATTAACAAAATACAATTTAGCAATAGTTGTTTCTCAACAGAATTCCGAAGCTTCACGTGGTGAATTTCAGGATGACGTAAACAAACCGTAGAAAATCGCTTGCATTATTCGATTCAAATTACAAATAATTTTATTCTGAAAGTGTAACAAATTCTGGATTAATCGTGATTTCATAAAATGTCTACCAATGTCACGTTGATTGGCGATAGCAAGAAAATGAAGTTATGTAGCCTTGGCTACACAGGTGTAGTCTATGCCACCAAATTTCGAACTCAACACATCAGAAATATGCCATATCATTTAGACCTTATTCTAGGCACGTCATGATTTTGAATAAAAGTAAGTTCCCAATTGTAAAGTTCTTCATGTTCATGCCAAAGGAAAAACAGCCTTTAAGAATGGTGAAAGCAACGAACAGTATCAATAAAGGTTCGCTAGGCCTATACCTCTTTGATTCGGTAGGTAGTTTTTATTGTTTTTCGTTCGCTTAAGAACAGTTTTGCTCCAGATAAGTAACATTTGCTTGTGGGCTTATTGAACAACTCGCGTTAAGTATCGTTCCAAAGCCTTAAAATAGAAGGAAATAACTTAGCAAGCCGCTTCTGTCGTCGGTTGTTTCTTAGACGTTGAGCATGGCGGAAAAAAAAATCATGTGTTGCAAAACGTGTTTTCAGTACTTTGAAATGAATGTGACAGTGCCTTCACAGTAATGCTGTTTCTTGCATGCCGCTAAAGATTCTCGTCGGTAGGCAAGCCTGGAAGCTATCGTTCATGTTAATATTCGTCGTTTTAAACCTGTAGCAGGTTCTCCCTTCGCGGTCAGTTCTTGGTTCCTAACCGCCAACCCCACCAACACAGTTGCGGCCGCACTACAGTACAACTGTTCCCGTCACGCTTGACGTGAAGTGAAGATTTTTTTTTTTTTTTTTTTTTTTTTTTTTACTTGTTACAGTTTTAGTCTATACCCTTTCTCTTTCATACTGTTTATTACATCATTTACGCTGGTATTTAATTCCATGGTATAGTGCAATTATGAATGTCTTTAGATTTAGTTTATTTAATAGTACATCAGACTGTTTAATTTAACCTTGGAAATTCTAAACTAGTTATTACCAAATCTTGTCAATAAATTTTGGCTTGATTTTTAACCCACCCCCTTTCTCTTTTTTCTTTTTGTAATTGAGGCTGTGACAACTAACGCTTCCCAGGTTAAAATTGTTAATTTTTAGGGCTAGTCTGATATATCCCCCCAGATTTCTGTTACGGGATTTCAGGGTCTCGAAGGTAATGTCATGTTCTCTGGGTTTTTTTTTGTAGGGTTTTACAACTGAATAAAAGTTTGGTGCTTCCTCCTTCACTCTACAGATATCACAAACTTCAGTGGTGTATGAGTTAGGTGGCCGTTTTCCCATCGGCATAACTAGCGTTAGTGGCGCCCTGAGCGGACTGAAATTGCCGCTCCACACTTGTGCCAAAAAGTACTGAAGTGGTAAAATTGAAGCCTTAACATCTCTATCATTTATTTTTATTTCATAAAGCCAAAACACAAATAACACAGCAGATTTACAACGAAATCCTACGAACTTTGTTAGAAGCAAATTCGCTAATAAAAACATCCAAATCCAACTGTTTAGTAATTTCATGCTCTATTGACAATTCGCGAGGTTTGACAATCTAAGTTGCCGTTGCCGTTGTCGAAAATCGCTTGCTAGCCAAGAGCAGAGTCGGTAAATCTCTGTTCAGTGTTCCGACTAGACGAAATATACTTGAAAATCTAGAATTATGCCCAACCAGACCTGCTCAAAACATGCCAGAGTGCCGACCCACCCCCTCCCCCAGACTTGCCACCCGGGGTGGACCGCTATCCCATAGTTACGCCACTGCTAAATCGTGGTAAGCGCGTTGTCCAATAATACGACATTTTGCAACTAGAAAGTAGGTAGACACGTAGAGCTTCAAAGCTTATCGAGTTCGTTGTTTGTTTGATGTCCTACATCTCTCCAAAGTATTCGTTCAAGTTGTGTTTGTAGCGACAGCTCAGTGGAGAATCAAAATTTTACTCCCGCAAAACTTACCGTGTAACCTTACTTATAAATGACGTTGACACCAAAATGTTATAGAATGTATGCTTAGTAGTAATTACGATATAATATATATATATATATATATATATATATATATATATATTATATATATATATAGAATTAAGGTAATATGCAAGGAACGTCTTACAGAACAGAATAGGAATGAAAGAGAGAGAGAGAGAGAGAGAGAGAGAGAGAGAGTTATAATTCTGCTCTTGTGTGAGCATAGACATATAAATAGAGCTACTTAATTCATTATATTTACTTTAAAAGTCTGAGTGATAATATATTTGTGAAGTGTGTTTTAGGAGAGAGAGAGCTTACTCTACGTTTGTGTGAGCATAGACTGCGTATAAACTACTGAATCATTATACTGTTTTAAGACACTGGGTGATAAAATAAGCTTTAGAAGTGGAGAGAGAGAGAGAGAGAGAGAGAGAGAGAGAGAGAGAGAGAGAGAGAGAGAGAGAGAGAGAGATTATACTATTGGTGGTGGACTTGTGACGGGTGAATGAAGTAACGAGTGGTAGGGCACTGGCAATCAAGATTGTGCTTTACCAGTATAAATAAAATCTGAAAGGACCCTGATATCACATTCATTTGGTGAGAAATTCATACTTAAGTCTTAATTTGATTCGATAGTTGCCTAACATTCAGAACATAGGAGATAGGTGGAAAACCTCAACCATAGATGAAAGTCATTCTTACTTTCTTGATATAGTAATTTTATGTCGTAACTTTTGAAAATCTATTTTCATCGACAAAACACTCATGAAAAAGCTGTGTACAGTAAAATTATCTATTCCTTAAATAATTTGAAAGCTGCTGTAAGGGCAAAAAAAATATTCGCGATAAAAACTAAAGTACTAAATCTTTTAGTTTTGCTGCAAGTAAGGCAGCCGTGTTAGCCGTATAGGCTAACTCCTAATTATTTGGAATGGGAGCATTTACGCATGTAGGGCCATAATTGACGTTCTCTATAGGTCCGCCTTTAAAACAAGGTGTAGACCTACTAGGCGACTTAGGATCAGATTTATTGCTGATAATTACAATTTATATATATATAATATATATATATATATATATATATATATATATATATATATATATATATATATATATATGCATGTATGTATTTCAGGTTAGCATGATAGCCCATATTAGAAGTACAGTATATATATAATTATATATATATATATATTATATATATATATATATATATATAATATATATATATATCATATATATATATAATATATATATAATGTCTATGTGTATAATATATATTTATTGTTACGTTTTGCTGCCGTGAATCTTGAATTCTGGTCTATTTCTAGCATTATTTAGGCCGCAAAGCATCCACCTAAAAGAAAAGGTAAAGGGAGACTCAGGAAAAATTTCTCAGTTCCAGAACGTTTTCCTCAGTGCATCGATCCTACTAAATCCTGAGATGCCATGTATTTCTTCCTGCTCAATTTATTCTGTAAATTTAAAATAAACTAACATTTACCCACTTGGGTATCTTTCGCAACCTTAAAATCTCCCTTTACCTTTTCTTGACAGTAGCAAGTTTGTTGGTGTGGAATTCATGCAACTTGTATCAGGAAAGAACTTGCACTTATCACATAACACTGGATGTATTTACAATTTACCTCAATAGACCTATCATATGGACTTATATAACAAGGTGATGATTCGAGAGATTATTAATTCACTTACAGATGTCACTGTCAAGGGGATAATTAGTTCATTAATTCACAGAGTTCAAAAGGTCATTTGACATGACTTGACATTGCACTGCTAAGAAAGGACGGGATAGTTAATGATGAAAAGTTCAAGATAAAAGATAAAGTTTATGGTTGGACTCTTCTCTATTCCAGACTTATCTTATGCAGCTTGTCTATTCTTTAGCAAAAGCATCAGTGGGCTCTTCCTGCCTTCAGCAGATTTGGGCAGGCTAGGTTAATGGTTGCTTAATTTTGCCATCAGGGAGAGAGGATTGGCCGTCCTTGGGAGGACTTGTTAAAGGTTGGGAAGAGGTCTTCCTTCGACTACAGCTACCGTGATACTGACTTTCTTGTGTTCAAATAACAATTTCGTTATGGCCGACAGGATGCCTTCGAGCTATCTTATTCCCTTGTATGAGTCTGGAAACGAAAGGATTCACGAGCAAAAGGGAGCAGAAAACGGGAATTTGGAAGGATGACGCCCCACGTGTTCTCTCTGGGGAGGTATTAGCAAGGGGAGACGATAGGCAAAGGTGTTTTACAACCGCATGCCCTTGCTTTCATCAACCACAGTTATTAGCAGTTGGCCTCGTCTTTGACTAAAAAGTCCACCTGCAAGGCAGAATTTTCCACAGTTATTGATAGTGGCCCTAGCCTTTTACTAAGACTAAGACTGCAAGGCAGCAGTTTCCACAGTTATTGATGGTGGGCGTACTGCAAGGCAGCAGCTGCCCTTTTAGTCGCCTTTTACAACATGCAGGACCTACGGTGGTAGTATTTTTACATGGATTTCACCAGTAGAAAGCCTATATGTTGAGTCAGGTTTTCCCCCACTATTTATTAGGCTTGAGATGCATATCAAGAGTACTTACGTCAAAGCTGAACGCTAACTATAAGTACATTAGAGAACCAACTGATAGAGCCCCAAATAGACCTAGACTGCCAAAGCCGCTTGAAGTTCGACTAGCAAGCTCTCCCAGGGAGGTGGGATTACTACCTCCAGCAGTAGCTGAAATTTCGCCCTCAAAGTTTCCTCCTTGGAATAGGCCATGCTTAGAGATCTGCCCAATTAGGGACAGCAGAAGCAACAGTTCTGGTGATCAGTTGAGGGCAAGTTTCTTGGATCATGCTTTTGAACACGGTGATTCTCATCATATATATACTGATGGCTCGAAGGGTTCTGATGGTGTTGATTGCTCTGTAGTGACAAGTGATAGTATCATTAAAAAGAAGCTTCCATCTAATTCCTCTGTTTTTACAGCTGAACTGCTGGCAGTTTTGACTGCTCTTAAATATATTTTTAATAGCTCTTGTACTATCAAGGTTTTTACCATTTTTACCGACTCTTTGAGTGTTTTATCTTCTCTTAAAAGCCTAGTCTCTTGCCACCCTTTAGTGCAAGAAGGACAAGATTGGTTTTATCTTTTAATTAATAGAAGAGGTTTTTCTGTTAGGTTTTGTTGGGCTCCGTCCCATGTTGGAATTGTTGGGAATGAGCGAGCCGATACTGCTGCAAGGCTTAGGCACATTTCCAACATGGGCGTCCCTGTTTCCGATTTTAAAAGTACCATTTGATTTTATTATAGAGACTAGTGGCAGGCCCACTGGTCTACTTTAGATAATAATCTTGAATTGAAGTCGATTAGGCCTACTGTTCATCCTTGGCCTCATAGCCGGATGGATAGAAGGTCTGAGATAGTTTTAGGTAGATTACGTATTGGCCACACTAAATATACTCACGGGTATCTAATGATGAGTAGAGCGGATAGGCAGGTTCCTCGCTGTTCCACCTGTCATGTGGATCTGACTGTGGTGCATATTTTGGTAGAGTGCCCTCATTTTGAAAACAAACGTCGAGCTTGTTTGCTGGCAAATAAGACTCTTGCCGATATTTTAGGTGAAGGTGCTCAGGCAGAGCAAATTATGACATTTTCAAAAAATATTAGTCTTTTTTATGAATTGTAATTTAGTTCTCTTAATTTTTTTAGGTTTCTTGTTTGGTTTTTATGAATGAATGATTTGTATGTTGGATCAGTTGTGTGTATGTTTGTTTGTGCAAGTGACTTTTTTATTTTTAAGATATATATGCGGTGAATGGCCCCTTGGCTCCGGTGCTTGGCTGCCCCAAAAATTCTATGATCTAATCTAATCTACACCCCTACCACAGGGTCGTTAACCTCCTCAAATTTGGTGCATAAATAAATGTGCCTTAAAGATAACTCAATGTAAGATAAGGTTAACTAAGAATCGGCCTATGTAAGGCTAAGAGCAAGGTGTGTCTGTTCATTTAAGGAATGTACTGTCTGTGGGTGGACTAAATCTAGTGAGTCCATCATTTAACTAATTGAATGCCACACAGAACTTAGCTAACACAGCACCATCAAAATGATAAACTAGCTCACATGCAGATATATCCCTAAGATAAATGAAAAGGGTATCTAAAACATGTTAAATATAAGTGTGTATGTTGAGCTGCACCCAAAATTTTATAATGGAATAATTTTAAGGTTAATGGTAAAAATACATTCAAGATAGTTGGTTGCAATTAAGTTTCATAATATACAAACACTATTACTAAGGTAGGAGACAACCTAGGCACGGAACATGAGTGCCATGAGATCTTGTTGGCTCTGTTAACTACTGGACCTTCTATGCCCCCTACTCCTCTTCTTTGGGTTCCTTTGAACTTTAGACTGAGAGGGCCCTTGGGCCAGGTCTGGGATTTGTGTCAACCAGTGAAATAGGCACAGAGCCGGCTACTGTCTCAGCTGTTTTAACAACCTGGACAGTGTTGGTGCCAACTAGTTTGCTAGCTTTTGTGCTATAACCTCCATATCAGTGACTAACTTAAATAGGACTTCTTGAAGAGGGTCATCCACCAGAGTTGTCTTTTATGGTCTCTGATGAAGCAGAAGAGGTGGGTGTAAGTGTGAGAGGTTTACAAGTTGCAAGAACCAACACAGGCTCGGATTGCGAGGTTGCATTGGGGAACGATCTTCCGCTATTGTCGAGGGAATCCAGAAAAAACCCTACTGAACTTCGGGCTAGGTCTTGGCTAGACACTGGTAGTAGGGCCAAGCCAATGGACGAGAGGGGCCCAGATTGGAATCTCCTTTAGGGAGATTGACAGCGTCCTGTGGCACTGACTGTAAGGCAGGCTCAGGCATGGGATTTGGAGAGGAGACGTAAGCATCATCAGGGCCAAGAGTGCGGGACGCCCAAGTTTGTACATTTTGTAAAGAACGTCTGGACTGGGCGGAGCACTCCACTATTTAGGCATATGCACTGGCTTTGGCTCAATGGCTGGAGTGAACATCAGTACCTGATACCTGACAGACTTGCAGGTGGACCCATGGAAGACCCGGAGACGGGCTGGGATGGGGGTCCTATCCTAGAAGGCCATAGCCTCCAGGAATATTATTGGCTACTCCAATAGTACAAATCTTACTTTTGTTGGGTCTGGTGACCTGCAATCGGACTGTCGGGAGTGTCACCCTCCAATTATCTATACCCTCAATAAGTAAGTAAGTATATCTTAGTTTAACCATACCACTGAGCTGATTAACAGCCCTCCTAGGGTTGGCCCGAATGAGCAGATATTTTTTCGTGGCTAGGAACCAATTGGTTACTGAGCAACGGGACCTACAGCTTATTGTAGGATCTGAACCACATTATATCAAGAAATTAATTTCTAATCACCAGCACCATTTCCTCTGATTCCACGTTGGCAAAGCGGGGAATTGAACTTGGGACTACTGAAACGCTAGGCAAGCATGTTAACCAGTCGTCTAACGAGGAACTTGTTCTCAGTAGTTGCGGACTTGTTGTATTCAGTGGTGGCCCTATTGGGTACTTTGTCTCGACTTATAAAGGAGATCTGAGTGCCAGTGTTCTCAAAAGCAGAGACCTGCTAAGCATGGTAACTACCTCGATTAGGTGCAACAAAAATAGCTTCCACAGCTGAGGATCCTAAAGAGGGAGAATGAGTGGCTGCCAGAGCAATGATAGTGGCAGTTTTCTTTCCAGGTCCATCCCTGAGATTTGCAGAATGTCCATATTTCTAATATGTGTGACAATAAACCTAGCTATAATCTGTACAAGGAGCAGTTATAGTATTAGTAAGCTGGGATTTCTGATTAGAGGGGGCTTTGACATGGCTACCCCTTTAGCTTTACACTGGGTTTTCAAATGACCAATTTTCTTACAATAAGTAGCCTACATACAAGTGGGGATGGAGATGGACCTTTTCTTGGTTGAACTGATGAGTGTGTGGGTCCAGAGGAATTATGCTCATGTAGTAGGTGCTGTAGGATTGGTGGTAAGTCTCGTAGGCATCGTCCAGGTGGTAGCAGTCAGTGACTAGTCTTGGCTGTTTCTCATTAATGTGTACAACCAAGAGGCTGAGTGCATAATGGAGGAAGTCAAGTCATCGACCTCCTTGTGCTCCAAGGCATTGATCCACCGCTGTAAGGTGTGGGATGTTTTCTAGGACCAGTTGGACCATGTTTGACCAATCTCCTTGGGATTTTCATGTCATCTTTGCCTCCAACGCTCAGGTGTAATCTCATATGCAGTTCCTATGGCCTTCCTGACTGCCTCAAGATTACCCTTGTCATAATTTTCTAAGGAATTCAGGGTGTCCTAACCCTTTCAGGCCATGTGCTTTGCTAGGATCATGGCCTTCTCAGTGTCAACCAGATTGTACTCTGAGAGGACAGAGAGGGGGGTTTCCAAGTGTTCTGGCCATGCTTCTGGCTCTGTATCATTCCAGTGGGGCATGAAGTGGCTGTTATTTGAAATGATGGAAGGAGCAGAGACCACGGCTGGATGATTGGTTCGGTGTTGGGCTGGTGCCAGGGCACTGCCCTGCTTGGATCTTTCGAGATTAACTTCCTTTTCCATCAAGACTAATTGATGTTGTCATTGCCTTTCCTTTTCCTTTTCTTCATGCTCTTGCTACTCTTCTCTCTCCCGTGCCAAGGCTAATTCATGCTCCTTTAAGGCTGTTTCATGCTGTCGTTGCTTCTTTCTCTTGATACCCTTACTTAATGTTACAGCTCTTCCTTGGCATTCCTAGTGGCTACCTGCTTTTGAACCCAATGGGCCAGCAGTTCTCCTTTTAACCCCATACTCTTCCCTACCACTGTGAAAGTATTTTACTCCTCAGCAGACATGTTGCTGATGCTTAGGGCGAGGTCTAACCTCCCCATGAAGTACTTGAAATTTTAGGCTTGGATGGCTATGCAAGTAATTGTGTGGAAAAGGAAATGGCATTCTGAACTATGCAGAATGTACGCAAAAGGAAGTGGGCCAGCTGGAGGCATCACTTGTAAATGGGAGAGCACCATATATATATATATATATATATATATATATATATATATATATATATATATATATATATATATATATATATATACAGAACCCCGTATTCACGGACTCCAGATTTGTGGACTTTCGTATTTGTGGATTTCTCTCAGGAACATATACTCCCATTATTCACAGAAAATTCGCCTATTCGCTGTGCTTTTCTATGAGAAATATCTACAAATATGCACTTTTTGTGATAAAACTATAAAAAAAACAGGTATACAAATTTTTAGTGGGATTTCCTTGTGTTTTACATAACAAAATAGGCAGTTTTAAGCGTTTTCGTAAGGGTTTCAACTATTCGCGGGTTCTAGCTATTTGCGGGGGCTGTGTCTGGTACGTATCCCCTGCGATGTAAAAAGCCCAGAATATGGTCGCCTAGTACTTTAAATGGGTTTGCTTGCTCAAAGCAGTAATTAGAACTTACTTGCCCAAGGCTATGAGGAGTAATGTTTAGATTTGTATAGGTGGGCTTGCACTGATGCACTTGATGTCGATCAAAATTGATAAAGCATGCTTCCCAAGGAGGTGTAAAAGGATAAGTGTTTCTCTCAAACAGAATTGCAAAGCATAGCCTTGAGTAGGAATTTAATTTTTTAAGACAGTGGTAGGAATGCTACATTCTTTAAGGCGGACAGACAGCAAATGCCACTAAGAATTACTAGTATTTCTCTTGAACATTAATAACTAACAGGAGTTTAAAAGACAGATTTCCCTTGCAGTAGTAATAATTTAAAACATTTTAAAAGATAAGTTATATTAAGTGACACTATTTTTAATTATAACAAATGTCTCTTGTGAAAGTGACAATGAACAGACAGACCACAAGATGACAGACTACTTTTGTATAAGTGACTTACCTAAGTAATTGCATAGCTATAGTTTTCCAAATTTTGCGGGTAGCGCTTTGATTGCTCAGCGTAGTATACAGCGCCACCCTCAATGCGGCAATATTAGGAACGACTTAGCTAATCACCTCATTCTGTTCTTTGCCGCGCTCGACAAATCATCAAATGCTTACAGCAGCTTGTTCATATTTTCCGGTTTTATAACTGGATTGCGGTAGTATTATGCAACCACCGGAACATGTATTGCATAGCCTTCGAGCAGGGTGAGTATTGTCTTTTTCAGTTATTACCTTGATTCAGATTATTTCAACAAGCCGGCTACTTACAGTCAATGCCAAAGGTTTTGTCTTTAAAGTAATTCTTGACCATTCGTTTAGGCCAAAACTTTTGTATTTGATTTGCTTTCTGGGCTTAGGCTACGTGCAAGTTATCAGTTAATAATTGACTTAAAAGTAGTTCTTGAATGTAATGCCATTCCTTTAGGCCTGAAACTTTTGCATCCATGATTCCTTTACTGGACAGGCTACACCCAGCTATTGGTAAATGATTGCCTTAAAAGTAATTCTTG
Source organism: Macrobrachium nipponense (assembly GCF_015104395.2). Taxonomy (NCBI): domain Eukaryota; kingdom Metazoa; phylum Arthropoda; class Malacostraca; order Decapoda; family Palaemonidae; genus Macrobrachium; species Macrobrachium nipponense. Next base: position 35,617,835 of record NC_087215.1, read on the forward strand.
AATGTAATGCCATTCCATTAGGCCGAAAGCATTTACACTCATGATTTGTTTACTGGGCATAGGCTGTTCGCAAGCCACCGGTAGATAATTACCTTAAAGTAATTCTCGACTGTTTCACCATCCCTTTAGACCAAAACTTTTGCATTTGTGATTTGCTTACTGGGCTTATGCTGCATGCAAGTCGCTGGTTTATAAGGCGCCGTTAAATAATTACCTTAAAGTATTTCGTGAATGTTAAGACATTCTTTTAAGCCAAATGTTTACAATTAGGCCAAAATGTCTTGTTTTGTTCATTAAGCCTGGGGCACTCATCATTTTCCTTAGTAGAGAACTGAAAAGTGTAGGGGTTGAAACGTAGTAAGGAGAGAATGATGTTCATGTTTGGCTATGGTGGGCCTCCATATTCTTGTCAGCCGATTATCATCTACCTGCTTTTGCTTCGGCAATACTTTGGAACATTATAGAGAAGGCTTACATGGCCTCGGCATACAGAGGTATTTTCCGGGTGTCACACAATTGTTAACGTTCCACGTCTTAGCTCCTAGCCTCCAACTTAGTGCAGACCACTCAAGTCTGCAAGTGGGGTGTGTTATCAGTTACTTGATTTATTTACTTTGAATTCTTGAAAATTCTCATAATGATTTCTTTTTGAGTAGTTGGTTATTTGTAAATGATTATTGTTTTTATTTTTTTTATCACCAATTAGGGAATAAAAGTACATCTTTCTACAATTTTAAAGTCGGATTTGCTTTGATAATGCGAAAACTACGTTTTAATTTAAATTTATCTTTTATTGTTCCTACAAGTTATACAAACCCTCGGTCCTTTTCATTAGGAATTACTCTCAGCATAGGCTGGAAATCAGTTTTAGAAGAATAACAAGGTAGTTAAGCAGTAACTGCTTGTCTGATAGTTGGGAGTCCCACCTGACTGGATTTAAACATTCCACTTTGCTTTCGGCCGCTGTTGTGAACAGACGTGCTTTTGCTCTCTGCCCAATTTTTCCTTGCTGCTTGTGGTTGTGTGATTTGTTTTCTTTGTTGAAATTTGATCTATCATGCAAACCCAAGAGTCTCATAAGCAAAACGGCCCCCGTTCTCTCAGCACATTTGTCCTGGATTTGGGGGTCGTAAGTGTGGTAGTTTCCACTAGAAGATGGAAATTGATCCTCATGCCCTTTGTGTGAAATGCAGAGGGCGTGAGTGTACAATGACAGATACATGCGATACATGTGTCTCCTGGTCAGCAGAGCAGTGGGGAAGGTATGAGGGAGTAAATGATCTTGGGGGAAGTCTTCCAAGGCTTCATCGGAGGGTTATACACCTCCGACGACTCCGTTGGTGACCAATCCTTCGTCTTCCTTTCTCCCTCCTCTTAAGCTTCCTCATCTTGCTGTTTCCCCTTCAGGGGTAATGTCTCCCTCCTCTTCGGTTCATTTGTCAAACGTAGAAGAAGGGGAAAGGCTGCCAACTCAGAGTTGTACCTATTTAGGGGCCTCTTCTCGCTCTTGGGGGGGGGGGGGGGGGGGGGGGGGGGGGGGGGATTTTTTCCCCATCCAGGCAAGCAGGGGCTCCTTTTATTAACCCAACTTTTGCTCCCTCAGGTATGACTGCCTTTGCGGGTGGGGACTTGCAGCAGGTCTGGCTGTAGCTGGGGCTGCTTGGCATACCTTTGCTCCAGAGGCTGATGACCATTTCTCATCTGCCCCTGTGACTCAGTGTTGCTGTGGGAACGACAACGACCTTATCTGTGCCTGGGTATGTGGCGCCCCCTCATTTGGTGTATACCCAGCCTATAACTACTGTAACACCTTCGGTGGTAGTATCGTGTGCCACATATGTCGAGGGCAGATCCTTTCCTGCCCGCTCCTCCTCCAAGTTATGCGGTCTTGTCTCCCCCAGCAACCTACGAGCACCCTCCTAGAATGACATCTTCATTGGACCTCCCTCCGGTATCAGCATCTTCTGTCCCAGCTGCTCTGGAGCCTGCTGCTTTGGCAACCGCTCCAGTGGCACCTTGGATGGGGGATCTGACCGCTGCACTGAGGAAGCTAGCAAAGAAGAAGCGCAAGGTGTTTTCGTCTTTCTCGTCTTCTTCGTATTTGTCGTCTTTGTCTATTGCCTCCTCCCCTTCATCTTCCGAGGCTCTCCTGATGAGGAAGAAGGTTGTCCCCCCTCCCCCCCCAACAAGTCGCGACCTGGGACTTCTAAGGGTCTATCTTGCCATTCTGGTGAGACAGGTGGGCCTTCCGCTGGTCCTCACATTCCTTCAGGAATAGGAACCGCCTCATTGCCCCCAGGGGCGTGTGAGTTGGGGACAGCAGGAGTTCAAGCTTAGCCTCATACTTCTACACCTAATCCTAGAGGTTCTGCCTCTAGGACTAGTGCTGTGTAGGGATCTCATTCACAAATTTCCCCGAGTGCACACAAGTCTGCCGATGAGCATGTAGGTAGAGTCAGTGATGCTGAGTATGCTCATTGTCACAACTCAGGCATGATGTGGAGGGAAGGGGTCAGATGACTCACACCTTACTGGTGATCGCTTGTTCAGTGATTGCTCAGTTCCTAGGGTTGATGTGATGGTCTCACGAGATCGTACATGCAGCGAGACTGGTAGGAGGTCCCACGTTCAGACTTCTCAAGTTTTCGACCTCTTCGAGGAATGGGACATGTCATGAGGATGGTACTTGCCAATCAGGTGGACGCTACTCTCCTTCTGGTCCATGGTCATGCTTGCATGATTGACTGGTCTCGGTGTCGGATAGCATTTCTCCTGTTGTACGCGAGTGTTGTTCTGGACCTCGGGAAGCGTTTTTTCAGGGGGAAAGCGCTCTTCTAGACCTGCGATTCAATCACCACCTTGGGTTGGTGATCAGTTGCAACCCACTCATTCTGTTAGTTCTGCTAGTAGGGCGAGTGGGAGTGTCCAATCTTCCTCACCCGTCCCTTCAACTTCCTCGGGATACACCAGGAGGAGCGAGGTGACCAGGGGGAACCCTTGGGAGTGATCGCCTGAGGGATTGGCCATGAGAGTTTACATTCCCGGTAGGGTCTTAGGACCTGAGAGGTCATATGCTCAGGTGGTTCAGGAAGGTCACAAGTGGTCTTGATGCTCTTTTCTTTTGAAGGAAGAGGGTCAAGGGAGGGACACACCCTAGAAGGACTTGAAGGTCCTTCCCCACAGGATGTTATCACGCCTGAGATTCAGAGGTCATTTGCAGAGGTCATTGTGCTGATTCATCAACACAATGACCTAGGGGAAGGGTCCACAGTAACTTCTCCAGATCGCCCTTCACAGTTGCAGTCGTTCTGGGGTCCTAAGAAGGAACAGGAGAATTTGCTTATGTCCAACAGATCGGACAAGCTGCTTCCCCCTCCTCGACCTCGACAGAAACGTTTCTATTTGCCCTTGGAAAACTCTTTGTCAACTAACCAGGTGGAGCCGGAGCTAGTTCTTCTAACACCTAGCTTGCCACTGCAGCACCTTCTTGCTGAGAACCTTTGGCTTACGCAGCAAGAGACAGCAATCTTGGAAACTAGTGCTATGGCGGCTTTCCAAGTGGTCTCCTGTTTGGATCTGTGGTCCCTCACAGTGGCCAAAGTCGCTGCATCATCGGGACCGATAGTTTCTTGGGAAGACTGCTTTTGGGAGGCTTTACCAGTCTGGAGGTAGAGCTATTTCCTACCTGCCCCACCAGGTGGCAAACCTGTGGGTCAGCCTGGTGCTTAGGAGGAGGGACGCTGTCCTGAATTGTGTCTTCAGGTCTGTAGGGCCAGAGTCAGCATTGGTGTTGAGGAATGGACCGTTGCTGAGTTCCTCCTTTCTCTTCCCTAGAGAGATGGGGGACAATGATTGGCTTGTCCACCAGGCAGTTGCTAAGACTTCAGGGCCATCTCGTGCAACTGCGGCTAGGCCTTCAAACCAAGCTAGCTCTTCCTCTGCCTCCAAGAAGACTCCTTCAAAGGGGGCATGAGGAAAGACCCAGCCTTCTCCTTGGCCGAACGAGGAATGTAAGGCTGTAGACTGCTACAGACTTACATCCCTGGTTCGGCCAAGGATCTGGCACTGAAAGAAGAGGTGTGAGCGATGCTGAGTAAGGGAGCTCCTGATAGATCTCTCTCTTTTGAACCAATTTGTTTGCCAGACTCGGTTCACGATGGAGACGGCACATTCTCTGCTCACCTCAATCAGGGGAATGACTTCATGCTTTCAATGGATCTGAAGGATGCGTATTTCCAGATAACCATCCATCAGTCCTTCCGTAAGTACCTTCGCTTTATCCTTAAGGGGACGATGTTCCAATTCAGGACACGTTTCAGACTCTTGGCTGCCCCTCAGGTGTTCATGTTGGTTTCTGCTTGGACCAACTCAGTCGGGATGTCTTTTGAGGTATCTCGACGACTGGTTAGTCCTGACAAGCAAGCTGTTGCAGTTGTTACAGGACAGAGATCGGCTTCTCAACTTTTGCCGCTATCTCAGGATTGTGATAAATTTTGCAAAGTCAGATCTCGTTCCCAAGCAGAGGATAAAGTATCTGGGCGTGCTGATCGATACAGCAGCAGCACAAGCCTTCCCCGCAGACTCAAGAATCAGCAAGTTCAGGAAGGCAGCTCAACTGTTTCTGTCTCGGCAGGAACAGCCCCATAAGGGGTTAGTGCCGTCAGTGCACCTCATTTGGCGCAATGTAGGCATTGCCTAAGGTTCTTTGCAGCATCCCTTCAGCCCATAGCTGCAACTACTTTCATTCTTTTTACTGTATCTCCATTCATATTCTCTTTCTACCATCTTGCTGTCCACCCTCTCCTAACAATTGTTTCATAGTGTAACTGTGAGGTTTTCCTCCTGTTACACCTTTCAGACCTTTTACTGTCAATTTCCGTTTCAGCTCTTGAATGACCTCATAGGTCCCAGTGCTTGGCATCATGCCAGAAATCTATACAAATAAAAATAAAATCAGTAGGACCAGCCAGCTCAGCTTTGGCAAGTCGTGATCGATCACCTGTTGTCATTAGAGAAGTTGGTCCCTCACGGGCGTCTTCACCTGCAGTCTCTTCAGTGGAGACTAAAGGAGTGTTGGTCACAGGCCCGGAGTCCTCAGTCCTTCCTCATCCTTCTAACAGAGGAAGTGGAAAAGGATTTAGCCTGGTGGCTAGACATCAGGAACTTCTTAATAGGAGAGTGGTTGCACACTCCCCCTCTGGATATGCTTCTGTTTTCAGACTCATCGACTGAGGGTTGGGGCGCACACCTAGAGGAGTTGCTGACTGCAGGAGTGTGGGACCGACACGACAGGCACCTTCACATCAACATTCTGGAATTCAAGGCGACCTTCTTAGCCCTCGAAGAGTTCTGGGATCGAGTGATGGGACACACCTCGGTGTTGATGAGCAACAACAAAGCGGTGATGGTATATGTCAATAAACAGGGTGGCCTAGTGTCTCTCCTGTTGCATCAGCTGATAGTGGATAGTGCAGGTGCACGAGTGGGCTATGGCACACTCGGTAGAGCTGTTTGCCAGATACATTCCAGGCAAGAGGAATGTAGTGGCAGACAAGATCAGTTGCCAGAATCAGTTGGTAGGGACAGAGTGGTCCCTACACGCAGATGTAGCGGAAAGATTGTTCAACCTGTGGGGACATCTAGTGGTTGACCTGTTCGCCACCTGGAACAACAGAAAACTTCTGGTTTTCTTCTCCATAGTACCAGACTCGTGGGCAGCTGCAGAGGACACATTCCAACATCGGTGTCTACGCCTTTCCCCCCATCTACCTGATTTGCAAGGTGATCAGCAGGGATCATCAAGAATCCTTGGATGATTTTGGTGGCTCCTCCCGATCTGTTGGCTCTTCTTTTCGAGACACCGTGAGAGATTCCCCCATGGCACAACCTTCTATGTCAACAGCACATAGAGCGGCCACTCGGCTGTATATTCCCTGCGTCTCCATGCCTGAAGGTTATCCACTATCTCTTGCGAGCGAGAGGCTTTTCTCTCTGAGCAGCAACAGAGATGGCAGGATACCTCAGATAGTCCTCTGCAGCAGTATACTGAGGAAAGTGGGCTGTTTTCTGTGGTTGGTGTCGTGGACGGGGTCTCTCTTCGCTCAGAGCCACTCTTCAGCAGATCGCGGATTTCCTAGTCTTTCTTCGCCGAGAGAAGCTCCTCTCTGTCTGCAAAGTTAAAGGCTATAGGTCCACCTTGGCCCTGGTCCTGAAACTGCGAGGAGTGGATATTTCCACTTCCATGGAGATCTTTCTCTGTATAAGGAGCTTTGAGAGGTCTTTCCCACCCAGGGAACTCAGGCCTCCTGACTCTTGAACCTTATGAGCCTCTGTGAGAGTCGTCAGACCTGGATCTGACCCTCAAGGCAGTCTTCTTGTTGGCCCTGGGATCGGTGAAGAGAGTAGGTGAGCTTCATGGTCTCACTTATGATGTTAACCCTTTCATGTCCAACTGACGTAATAGTACGTAAAAATACTCTATCCCCTATCTATCCAACTGATGTAGCGGTACGTAAAATTTACCGAAATTTTTCGTACGTGTGGTAGGGGCGTTTTTTTTTTCAGACAAGTAGCGATTTCCATAGGCTAGATCATACCTTGGACCGTGTATCTCGGGTATCAATACGCCAGCAAAGTAGTTTCTGTACTGCGCATGCTCAAATCCCTGGCGTAGTAAAATTCTCACAATGAAATCAGCTGATCGCACCTACACTTCCTCTCAGTGATCCCAAAGCCATTTTTCTTAACTCTCCCTTTATTCTTCAACTTTTCCTCTACATTTTCGTATATTTACAAAGTAATTTCTATGGAAAATAACCGAGATAGGGCTCTTCAAAAAATTGTTATTCTAGCAATAAATGTTGACAACGGTAAAATTTTTTTTCGTTTCGATCAATTTATAACGTCAAAATGAAACTGTTGCCGTATCCAAAGCCATTTTTCTTGACCTTCCCTTTATTCTTCAACGTTTCCTCTACATTTTTGTATATTTACAAAGGAATTTCAATGAAAAATAACCGAGATAGGGCTCTTCAAAAAAAAAAAAAAAAATTTCTAGCGATAATTCTCACTATGCGCAGGGCAAAGCGCTATGTTTCTTATCCTCTTTTCTAACAATTTTTTCACAGGCTGGACTTATTCGTTTTCCATTGATTTATATGTCAATATTTAGGGAATTTTATTGGCTTTCTCATAAATAATAATTCATTCGCCTGACATTCATAGTTTTTGGGTTAGGAACGAAAATATAAAAAAAGTAAAGATTTTTTTGTTTTTTTGTTAAATAACTCACATTTTTTCGTATTTAGAGGGCTGGGACTCTTATTCTGACTATTCCACCATAAAATACTAACATTTAGAAAAAAAGGACAGCAAAATGAACGTTGTTGGCATAAAATTTATATTTTTGCTGAATTTTCAAATAATAATTTTTTCGCACCGTCGAGCGCTCCCAGACACCTCGGATATCTGGGGACACAGTGCTCAAAACTAAGCGGATATGAAAGAGTTAAACACTGGAAGGGATGTGGATCTCTTACTCTATATTCCGTCCCGGATTTCGTAGCAGACTCAGAATCCTTTGGTCCCTGACACTAGATTCAAGTCCTTCCTGATCCCCTCCCTAGAGGACTTTTGTGGTAATGACCCAGACGAGATACTACTTTGTCCATTTAGTGCTATGGTGCTAGTTGAAGAGAACTCACCATCTCTGGCCTGAGTGTCGATGCCTCTTTGTTAGCACCGGGGTGACCAAGAAAAGAAGTTTACAAGAACACTATCTCTTTTTGGCTTTGTGAGATGATCAGGAAAGCGTACTCCTCCAAAGGGAGGGACAATACTGGTACCTTTTGTCCGAGAGCCCACGAAGTCAGAGGTATTGGTCTGACCCTTGCGTTCTGCAAGAACCTGTCAGTTTCACAGGCATTGAAGGTAGGAGTTTGGGCCAACCAGACCACCTTCACTTCCTTCTATCTTCAGGATACAGCCCAAAGGTCCTTGGACACTTTTTCCTCGGGACCTGTGGTGGCTGCTCAACAAGTTGTGTAGCTTACCCAGCTCCTCTAACTGGACAGGGTTGCACCTCGCCTTGTGTAACCATGTGAATGTAGGTGTGAATGAGAGTGTGACTGGCTTCTCTTCGGCTTTCATTCCTCTCTCTCCCTGCAGGCAGAGAGTCACAGTCGTCATGTGCTGGAATAGGTGGTCGATGCAAGCAAGTTATATCATAGAGCTCCATTCTATACCCTTTCATTAGGGTATAGAAGCTTGTATCCATCCCTTCCCTGACAAGGGGGAGAGGATATTAGCATGAGACAAACTCAATGCTTGTATATTTGTCTTTTTGCTACCGACTATAAAGTTCTTGTTTGCTATTCATAAGAGGCATGCTTGCCTCCCTCTTGTGAATTGGTCCAGAGGTCTAGCCATTGGTCATGCAGTCCCATACTCTGACCAATTGGACGGAGGCCAGGTTCCCCTCCTCACTCTTATGACCAGGATGGGAACTGTGGTTGGGTGAACACCAGTCTGTTCACATGACTCTTATCAGATTCCTCCCTCCCATAAGTGAGTCTTCCTAATGTAAAGGACCGAGGGTTTGTATAACGTGTAGGGACTAATCGCAATTTTTGAAAGAAACTGTATTTTTCCAAACTATACAAACCTGAGGTTCTTTACATTTTATGCCAACCTCATGCCACCCCTCAATCTGTTCCTGGGCCTAAAGCAAAGTGAATTGTTTATGTCCAGTTGGGCGGGACTCCCGATTATCGGACATGCAGTTACCGCTTAACTACCTTGTTATTCTTCTATGACTGATTTCCAGCCTATGCCTCAAGTAATTCCTAGTGTAAAAGACCTCAGGTTTGTTTAGTTAGGAAAAATACAGTTTACTTTCAAAATTTGTGATTTTTAGAAGGTACACGTACATTTATGTTATCTTAAAATACATGTGTCTTGAATATATGAAATGTTAATGTTATTCATACATTTTATGTATGTTTTTATGCCTAGATGCCAGAATTTTGTATAAAGATATATAAAGTAGTTAATAATTGATTACTGGTCTATTATTTTATTTTCATGAAAGTATAATCAGTAACCGAGATTACAAAAATCAGTGAGGTGCTGGCCACTTACTTCCATCTGCTTGCTGCCTCCAGCCTTTCGCTTGCTGCTTCTCAGCTCCTGCATGCTGACTCTTGACTCCTGCCTCTAGCTTTCCACCTACCGCCATCTGACACTTGCCTGCCAACTCTCGCCTCCCATGCCCCAGCTCATGTCCATGTCCAACTGGTGCCAATTCTCTTACTAACCCTGATATCTTGTTCATTTGCTTGTGCATCTGGCTCCCTCGCTTCCTTTCCATGCCTTTGCCAGCCTTTTACTTGGGTTATTATGAATTTAACCATGTAACAGTGAAGTGTTGTGCAGTGGAGGAGGTGTCTACTTGTCCCTCGATGCTCCCAAACAAAGGTCCCTGTCCCTCTCCCCCGCACCGGGGAGAAGACATACCAGAGGTCCAAGGGAGGTCGGGGGTTTGCATATGGGTAGTTGCCCCATCAGTCGAGCCTGTTGCAGGTCCCAAGTATTAACAGACAGCCACTGGAAAGGCATCTATCTGTTGTGTAAGGGAGGAGGTGGTTATCTAGCCCCTCGGATCTCCTAGACTTTAAGTCACTGTCCTGCTCTTCCACACCCGGGCAAAGGCATATTGACAGTTGAAGGGAATCCGAAGGGGTTGCCTCCTCGGTCATATCTGTAGCCTATTCCCAGGTGTCAGCAGACAGCCACTGAAAAGTTGTCTTGATGGATGTGGAGTGAGGTGGTGGTTATCTGGCCCCTCTGATCACCTAGACCGAAAATCGCTGTCCTGCTCCTCCACACTGGGGAGAAGACACACTGGCAGCCGAAGGGAGTTCGAGAAGGCCGCCCCGATTGTTGCCCCCTCGGTTGAACCTGTAGCCTATTCCCAGGTGTCAGCAGACAGCCACTGGAAAGGCATCTTGATGGAGGTACAGTGTTAGACAGCCACTGGAAAGGTGTCTTGTTAGAGGTGTAATGTTATTCAGCCATTAAATTTCCAGTTCTTGGCTTCAAGCCAAAATTCTGTATTCCTTTCCATTCCATTCCTTTCAGCCATTACATAGGCTTCTCCTTAAGTGCTTAGTTGTCGACAGTTGGGGTTCATCCCTGGTTAGGAGATGCCAGTGGCATTTTTTCTCTGCCACTCTGCCTCTGAAGAAGCATTCTGTTGTTGCAGAGAGTTCTCTACTGCCTGTCAAGAGGTATAGGGATGTGGGGTGCAACCCTTAACCCTTCTGCAGTTACGCTGTCTCGCCTCCGACTCACCTTTGACAGTCGACCTTGGATAGTACTAACTCTCCTGATGAGCGCCAGGTGTTGGTGCCTAGGCTCTTGGACCTCTGAATGGAGACTGGTGCTCGGCACTACCTGAGGTGCCACAACCCCCTTGCACCAGCTTGCTCGGGGCTCTCCACGCCCAGTGCTTTCCATGCCTCACCCAGCTTTAATTGTTGGTAGTTAGGCACCTGGGGCCACTTTCTTCTCGTCCATCTTCGACACTAGGGGATCCTTTGCTAGCCCCTAATTACTGCCACTTGGTGTATTAGATAGGCTTCCTTAAGAGGAAGATGTCTATTGCCAAGAGTAGGGATCACTCTTTGTCACCCATATTTTGGGATAATGAACATTTAGACCATGACAACGCTCCTGCCTCGTCCTATTCTAGCCTTCTGAGGTCTCTGTTAGTGAACTTCCATGGCTTCTTTGTACCAGCACCTCTCAGTTCATCTACTATCACATTCCTCAAGAGGAAATATCCTTCTGAACCTTGTCTTTCCAAGCTAGTGCCCTCCTCTTCCTAGAAGAGATCCCTGTGTGAGGTAGAGGAATGGTTGGAAATCAGAAAGGACCAAGGCAAAGCTTCCTTCATTTTTCCTCAGTCTGTGCTGGTGGAGAGGAGGTATCACTTTTATTCCACAAGGGAGGCTCCTTCCTTGGGAGTGTCTGCCTCCTCTCAGGGAGACATCTCTGACTTGGTCAACGCAACTTGTTGTGCTGCCTTTTCTTCAGCTAAGGTATTCTTCTCTTTGCCTTAGCTGGATCACGTCGTGAGGAATATTTTCGAGTTGTTGGAAATATTCAATGTCCTGTACTGGACAGCTAGTTCATTAGCCAGGGAGATTGAGGACTACCCAGTACTTGCAAAGAACCTCTCTTCAAACTGGTTAGGAGTTCTTTCATGCGCCAGTACAGTGGTTAGAGACTGTTAGGATGAGTTGCCTCTCTTTTTGCCATGGGAACCTAAAAAAGTGAGAGCTTTGGTGTTCTTTCATTACTAGATAGGTGAAAGTTACTTAGAAATCAGCCGTCTTGTTTTGCCCCTCGATAAGTCACATTTGTTCCCTCAAGGCACTGTAAAGGAGGTTCTGTCTGCCCTGCAGAAGGAATTGACACAAGACTTGTTAGTGCAGTCTATTGAGCATCCCCAGGTGACTTCTGGTGTTCCCGCTAAGGTTTTTTTGCCACTGCAACACCCTTCTAAGGAGGAGAGTCACATCCTCAAGCAAGACCCTGCTCCACCCTTCCGCTCTCTTCGAAGTCCATTGAGAAGTCTTCCACCAAGGCTTCCTCCAAGAGTCACCAGTCCTTCGTGCTATGCTTGGTGCCGGACTGCACCTATTTTGTGAGGATTGGAGTCGCAGTGGGACAGAACCTTGGGTGGTTCAGGATTCTTAAAGACGCTTCTCCATTCCTTTCAAGGGAGAACCCCCTTTCCACCTTGACGGCTTACTCTGCAGGGTCAGAGAGGTATTTTGGCTGCTCCTCTGGCACAAGCATGCAGCTCATGTTCTGAGTGTCCATCAGCTCCCAGACGCCTAGCTCACCTTGCGCCCAGGGCACTCTTCTGGCACCAACTTATACTACGAGTGTCCGCCAGCTCCTGAGTCCCTAGCTTGTCTGGCCCTAGCTCTTGCTACAAGTGCCCAGTAGCACTCCCCAGCTTGGAAGTAGTATAGAGAGCTCTGTCCAGTTGGAGTTTTTCAGGAATTCCTGGAGCTGAACAGGAATCGGAGGACCATCCATAATCTAGGGAGTAATGGCAAGAACCGTCTCCTGTCTAAACGTGTTGTCTTGCATTTTATATGGACTTTATTTTTGAGACATACTCTTGTGTTGTGGAGTGCATTTGGCCTAATTTGAAGTGAAGCTAAGTATGTCAGAGCAGCCTCTACTTCCTTAGTTTTCAGACATTATACGTTCTTTACGTCCATTCTATTATTGACTTACCAAAAGTGTAAGCGATCTTTGCTTCTTATTTTTTTATATGAAAGTTTAAACTGTCAAAATTTTCCAATACCTCAAGACCATTCATAGTGACTGGCATGGCATTGCAGAAGGAAGCACAGAATGTTATAATATGTCTTCACCTTTTCAGTAAGGTGTTAAGTATGGAGAGCCACTCTCAGTGGATGGGTCATGACTTTATTTCAGTGTAGGTGTCATTGTTTTCTGGTTGTTTTTATTTTGGTGCTGCACTCAGGGCAAAAGCAGGCATCTATCATGCTCTGCTAGCCATCAGAGCACTTCCCTCGCAGAAAAGTTTCCCCTAAGTAGGAGGTGACCCTTGGCTATACCGCCACATCACTATGAATCATGATGAGCACCAACCAGAGACAGTATCCATCATCAGGTCTACAGTAGCTCTCTTAACTGATAGGAAATGACAAGCATTGTTTTTAAATACTAGCAACTTTTTCTATTTCAATTCATTAGATAGCTTGATGGTTTGGAGTAGAATATGTCCCTGATCCTACCTCCTTTCAATTTGGAATCAGCTATGTAATTACTGGGTAAGTCACATGCAATAAAATAAAGTTATATATGTACTTGTACCCATTATTACATAATCAGTGCCCTCCCTCCTCCCCTCTCATGGCCATTATGCATAAAGCAGAATGAGTTGATTAGCTAAGTCGTTCCTAATATTGCCGTTAGGGGCAGCACTGTATACCTACACTGAGCAATCGAAGAGCTACCCGCAAAATTTGAATTTTGGCTGCCATACGTGGAAAACTATAGTTATTACTGGGTAAGTATTTACATAACTTTATTTTATTATGAAAATGTCATTTTGACAGTTGCCAAGGTCATGAGCGATGTATGTAGCAGCTGGCTGACCAAGATTCGACTTGGGCATACAACTGATACATAAAATGTGTAATTGCACAAGCTACTCTCGATTACAATAGGCAGAATAAAATACACGAATCTTTTCTGAGTGAAAGACGCACAAACAAATGAAGTTAATTACACATTGAAAACTCATATAATAACTATAAGAGGCTAGGAACTTTTGAAAATACAATCTTTTAATCTCCAGGCAAGAAGGACGGCGCAGTGTATGAACTAATGAGAGGTAAACTGAAATGTCTCTGAGAGGCCTGGGAAATTGCCGGTTCAAACAGATTTTGACTTTAACACTCCCTATAGCTTTGAGAATGTCAATACAAGGCAAAGAGCCCTAAATAGAAAATCATTAGCATGTAATCATAACATCCTTGTAAAGAATGTGAGGATGAAAAATTGTCACCTTACACTACACTGCTAGATAACAAAGGACGGACTAGTGTGTAGGCCCCCGCAGGTCTTCCAGGCAGATGGTACCAGCAACGTTAAACGAAGGTTGACCACAAGGGCCGACCTCTGAAAAACAGACCAGGGAGAGGCTGTAGAAACAATGTTTAGTATTATGTGTTCTCATCAGACACAGTCGCCTATGCAGAAAAATGTAACTGTGTGCAAATGTAAAACATTTCACCTTCCCAGCTATGTATCATATTGTCTTCCTTGGCATATACAAGGAAATAGTCTTTTTCATGTGTGAAAAAAACACATTCCCCCAGTTGTATGCCCTTCTTGTTCTCAGTTGAAATCTTGCCTTTCCATTTGAGATTGTTAATAACATGTCCAGAGTTTTCATTAATATATTAGAAGATACTTTGTCACTGTATAACACTCGCCTTGCTCCCTCAACCCTAGTGACCCTGAAGATGACCGAAAACATCAACACCACCAGCACCATCCTATCCAGCAACAGCACTGCAGCAGCAATCATCCGCCTAAGTGCTGCCTTTCACAACCCACAAGTTTCTGCCACTTGTCTTCGAGCAAATCACAGAATGGCTCACTGACCAACAGACCACCACCACCTACAAAGAACTGAAGGACCAACTAAGGTCGTCCTTCAGCATGCCACCTGCCTTCAGAGCTAGGAAGTTCCTAGACAATGTAGGGGCAGCAATAGGAGACCAACAGCCATCGCACGTATATAGGCAGCAGCAGCAGCTAGTGAAGATCCCCACCAAAGACAGCCACCCAGAGGCTACATTGGATCTTGTGAAAGAGGTCCTATTCACAAAATTACCCCACCAAACGGTCGCGGACATCCTCAACTCATTGACTATGCCCCTCAACGAGCATGCCCCTCAACGAGTTCCTGAAAATCTTTGACTGTCCACCCAGCCCACAAGTCAACTGAGCCCACACAACCACCCATAGCAGCAGCCGCCCACAACCACAGCAGTAGAGTGAGACAGAGGGCCCCACCACCCCCAACCACCGTTTCAGGAGGGAGAACAAGCTGAAGTACAAGCCCAAAAGAGAAGAAAGTCCCAAGGTCATGTGCCTCTACCACTAGAGGGTTGAGAGTGAAGGCTGAAAATGCAAAAGTAGCAGCCACATCCAATAGCACAGTCAGCGCCAGGCATATGAGTTGCCTCTTAATAGGTAACAATTCTGCCTATTGCTGTCTTTTTTTCAAGGTACGGGCAGAAAGGCTCCCCGTGTTTCTTCATCACTGGCGAGACATCAAACAAGAAGTTCCTCGTTGACACCAGCACTTGTGAATCATTTGTGGCAGCCAACCTGCACAAATGCCTCAATCCCACCCCCAGCACTCTCCAGGTGTCCACTACCAGTGGGGCCTCAGCAGAAAGAAGTGCAACTGGACGTTTATCACAGCAGACATAATAATCTCACCTTTAGGAACAGATTTCCTAAAAGACCACAACATGCTGGTGGATGTAGCAAGACAGCAGCTCACCTCACAACCAGCCCTTGTAGCCCTACTCACTCTGACTCCAGCACCTGAGATACATCACCTTTTACAGGAGTTTCTGGAGTTAATCAAGGACTACCTGACCAAACCCACAAAGCTCCACATCCAGCAAAACATAGTCACCAAGGGTCCCCAAGTCCACTCCTGCTTCAGATGTTTGACTCCATAACAAGCTTGCCTATGCCAAACAATCCTTTCTAGACATGGAATGGGTAGGAATATGCCGTAAAGCATCCATCATGTGGTCTTCTGTTTACGTGGTACCAAAAGCTGATGGCACATGGTGACCATGTGTTGACTACCGACGACTTATCATTAAAACAGTACTCAATAGGTACCTGCTGCTGAACATCGCAGACATTGCAAACCAGATGGGATGCGCCAAATTATTCATAAAAATTGACCTGATGAAGGGATATTTCCAAGTCCCAGTAGAGGAGGACATAGTAAAAGAAAAGATTGCCATTATCACCCCTTTCGGCACGTTGCAAATTTCAAACTACTATAGCTGCTTTGGTCTTTGAAACACAGGTGTGATCTTTCAACATCTGATGGACGAAATCCTCGGCGACTTACCCTTCTGCGATGCCTGCGTTGACGTCATTCTAATACTCAGCCCCAACCTTAAACAACACATGAAGGATGTCAGATGGGTCTTACAAATACTCAAAGAAAATGGACTCATAGTCTGGGAGGACAAATGTGAATGGGGAAAACCAACAGTGGATTTCCTGATCCACAAAATCAGCCCTGACAGTGTCAAGTCCCTCCCGGAGAAGGTGCAAGCAATCATCGACTACCCAAAGTTAAGAAGTCAAAGAAATTCAAGAAATCATAGGAATGATCAACTATTACAACTGGTTCATTCCCAACCTTGCTGAAACAAGGAGTCCTATATACAATTGCTTGAAAGGAAACCTACAAATTTATGTTAGTCTGAAAAACAAGATAAATCTTTCATACTAGCAATAAAACCGATCGCCTCTTCTGCTACACTAATCTTTCCTTTACCCCATAGGTCCCTCACCCTAATGACAAATGCGAGTAACACAGCGATGGGTGTGGTATTTGAATGGGACACAAACAATGGCATTCTTCAGTACGAAGTTATCACCAGTGGAACATAAATACTCAATGTTCGACCTAGAGTTGTTGGCAGTCCACAGAGACCATCCACCACTTCTGACACCTGCAAGGATGATGACAATTTGTGATGTAGATGAACCACCAATCCCTGATCTACACTTTCACCAAAAGCAGAGATGGTAGTCAGCGAGACATCAGCAGCAAATATCATCGATAGCTGAACACTCCTGCACCATCATATACTTAAAGGGTTCCTCTAACACTGTCCAGATTGGGATATCATATCCCAAAATAGTATTGGAGCAAAAGGGTGTTATGGACCTGCAGCAACTAAGGTGGGAGAACCCTGCCCTGACGTGGAGTGACCTTGCCATCAACAAAGGAAAGACAACTATCACATGCGAGGCAAGTACTGGACACCCTCACCCATAATTACTGTTGGAGTTGAGAAAGACAGCTTTCAACCTCACCTACAACCTATCCCACCAGTCAGGCCGATCTACCGCCCGAATCCTGTTGGAGAGGTACTATATGTATCTGGCAGGGAATGAGGGCAGACAGTAAACATTGGGTACAAGAATGCCTCCCCTGTCAAACATAAAAAGTAATGAGGCACACAGAAAATGGGAATAGGAGAGTTCCAGACAACACAGCAACGACTGGCCCATATCCACGTTGACATTTTAGGCCTCCTACCCCCTCTGAGGGGTACAGATAATCAGAATAATCGATCAGAACACCAGATGGCCTTGGGTAACACTTATCAAACAACAGATGGTGGAAAATTGTGCGAGAGCCTCAGTAAGCTGGGTTAGTAGATACAGAGTTTGTGAGTACATTACTGTGTTTCCCCCATGTTCACGGGGGATGCGTACCAGATGGCCACCTTGAATAATTAGAATCTGCAAATAGTTGAATCCCCCATAAAAGTGCTTAAAACTCTATTTTGTTAGTTAAAACTCAAGAAAAAACTGAAAAATGTTTATACATGGTTTTTAAATAGTTTTATCAGAAAAGTGCATTTGTGATGAAATTGATAAAAAAGAAAAAAAAAGAATTTGTGGATCTTTCTCATAGAAAAATACCGTGAATAGGCGAATTTTCCACGAATAATGGGGGTATATGTTCCAGAAAGAAATCCGAGAATACGTGAGTCTTTAAATCCGGAGTGGGCAAATACGGGAGTCCATTGTACCAGAGATAGAGGAGCAAACTTCATATCTACCTTATGACGCACCCTCGCTGCCAATTTCCGGACAGTAATACAACACAACAACATACAACCCAGAAGCAAACAGCCAAATGCCTTGATGGGAGGTGGGAAGAATTGCTGTGGATTTTATTGGGTCTACGAACCTCTCCACATACAGCATTCAATGCTTTGCTAGCAGAAGCACTTTACAGATAGTCCTTGGCAATTCCAGCAGATGTTTTTCAAGACCCAACAAACCCAACCACCCTCTCTGACGTCTGTAGAGCAATAACACAAATAATACGACGCAGCCAGAAGTTGTAGAGACAGTTTATTATGTATTTTAATCAGACACAGTCAAGCCATATGTACTGTATTGACTTCCTTGGCATATACTAGGAAATAGTCTTTTTCATGTGTGAGAAAATACACTTTTCTCACAGGTGTATGCCCTTCTTTTTCTTAGTTTAGTATATACCTGATTGCTGTATATCATTCACCTTGCAAGTGCAAGAGAAAAGTTAGGGATAAAAGATAAAGCTTAAGGGTGGAATCCTCCCAATTCCAATGTACCTTGTGCAGTTTGTCTATGCTTTACAAAAGCATGAGTGGGCTCTTCCTTCCTTCAGGAGATTTGGGCAGGTTAAATCAATGGTTGCTTACTTCGGCTGTCAGGGAGAGAGGATTGGCCACCAATGGGAAGCCCTGTTAAAGGATGCCTTCCAGCTATTTTTCTCTCTCATACGAAAATGAAAATTAAAGGATCTGTGAGCAGAAGGGAGCTGAAAAAATGAATTTGGAAGGATGCAACCCCACGTGTTCTCTCTGGGGGGAAATATTAGGGAGGGGAGATGATGGGTTTAGACTTTGAGCCCTCAAAAGCACACTTTCATTCCTCAAGTTTATTAGTCCAGCAGCAGGCCTCACTTCTGTGTGGCAGTACCCAAACCAGAAGTACAACATTTGCCCTCATGGATAAAATCCTTCTTTGGTATCTCTGGATAATGAAATCGGTGCAAGTTCAGATATTCACGTCTTTGTAAATATACCTAACCAGAAACATCCACTTTTCTTTGATGGCTCAGATTCATGTAAATCATTAAAAGTAACTCCAAATGATATTATTTTATTATGTTTATGATAAATAAAGGTATATTGTTTTAGCATTAAATAAATTCCATAAATAGGTTATTTATCAATAAAATGTAAGAAATATAGTAAAAATTGGCCCCGGTTGTGAAAATGACAAGTCATAAAAATGTCTCTCAATAAATAATGCTTCAAGAATTTGCATTTAAACAAGTTTTAAAAGTTGCCTGGATATCCCCTACAAGCTATTAGATCATTGTTAGCAAGAGGCATTTCTTTTCAATCATTGCAGATCACTTTTAACTACCCCTCACCCCTAAATCATAAAATAAATATGACTTTCTCATGTAGATTGAAGACTATGATCATGATTGTCCAGTATCCTATCTACAAATTACAATATAATTCATGATCATTCACTAAAATTGTGTTAAATTATTTCAAACCTTGAAATCATACCCCAACGGTAATGATGGCCAGCTTCTTATTTATTCAGCTTAGTTTACAGTGCATAAAGTAGTTACTGTTTCACACTAAGGAAAACACTGCACATGTATGAGATTTCTTGGGCCTTGAAAAGTAACCCATTTAAGCCTGTATGAGATCCAAGCATTCTTGGACTTGGAGAAGGGCAGGGAGCTGCAACAGGAACTTTGGAGAAAATGCAGGAACTACAACAGGAACTTAGCACTCTTGTGAATGACCAAGTGCTTCCAATGATAGATAAGTATCACAAAGAAGGAAGATCTACATCACCCACCTGCCTACTGTGGGATGGAATACTATCAGAGTTTTACAACCACTGAAAGTATTAATCAGTGCTTGTAGAAAAGACTTGTGGGAAGTTCAACAATCAGTCAAGCCAGAGTTTCTTCCTCCGTTATTTGCCTCAAACGGAACAAACAATGCACATTACTTGCCAGTCTTTCTGCTCCAGATAAGACAGTTGCCACAGGAGATTGCCACAGAACTCACCAATACAAGGGTTGTGGTCTAGCTCTCAGATGGCTATTTCAATGGTATTTGGCTGGATTATACATTGGAAACAACGCAGAACAAAGGTCTGGAGGGATCATTGGTCTTAGAATGTGAAGCCAAGCATTAGTAAGGTGGTTTATGGCTTGACCTGTCACTGCTATGTATGCTGCAGAATTCGATAACGGTACAGATACCAACCTGCATGATGACAACCAGCCACCACAGACATAGATGAAAGCATTTGAAACTAGATAGAATTTTGATTTGAAGAAGATACGTGACATGCTTCAGGGGCCACGTGTAGATCCCTTTGAAATCGCAGAAGCACTCGCAAAGTTGATCAACATAGCTACAGGATCATTTGCGCCAGATGCCATAGAGAAAAGTATCTAGTTCATTTGACATGAGCACCACCATGGCTTATAACTTCGTCTCTAACCTGGCATCTGACAAGCCAAAGAGCTTCTATGTACCCATACCTCAGTGAAACATCAAGACCATGAAAAAGATGAACAAGAAAGTCAAAACCAAGAAGGTCCCACTACAAAGGATTTGAAAATCCTCCGCCCATGAACATCTTCAATGATGATGGTACAATGGTAACATAGAAAATCAGGCACCATGAGTAAGCTGGAAGAACTGATTCCAGGAGAAACCAGCCTGGACAAGCATGTTGATACTGTAACATAATGATGGCCATTCTGTCCAGTCGCTGCCTGCTTCCTCTACCACAGTGCCCATCACTTTTTCAAAATATATGGCCAGTAGGTTCCTGCCCCATGTTACTCATTCTACTCAGGATATCTTCACAGATGTTACACAAATACTCATAGCATTTGATGTGTATAGGGAGAACAGTACAAAGTTATAGACAAGAGGAAAGTGCACAGAGAAATCAGGCAAAACATACATTGCACATGAAATCAGACTGAGTACTAAGGTACCAGCTGAATACTGGAAACAGTTCTTGGCAATTGCTGAAAACAAGGAACATCTGGCATCACTCTACATAGATTATATGAAGGAGAAGAAGGGAAACTTGACCACAGCAAATTAGAGTCTATATGCCAGTGGAGGTGAAAATGAGGATGGCATCATAATCACCCGCTCTGCAGTATTACCAGCCCTTGACATAATTTCCAATCAAGAAGAGGCAGACACAAGACTTGTCCTCCATGGCTATGCTGCTGCAAGTACTGGAGCAAAGGTAATAGTAGTTTACAGCCCTGGCACAGAGGTTTTGTTACTCCTGCTACACCACTGGCCAACAGTCAACATTGTGATACAGTCAGTGTCTTTTTGGCAAAGGCATGAAGTGGTTCAAACTCATGATTAAGGATGCAGCTCAGTTTGAACTTTGTTCCACACTAGGAGACAGCCTCACCCTTGATGAATCCTAGACCTCAACAGTTGCAAAGTTTGTTTGTAGACTGTATGGGGACACCAAGTGTGGCTCACTAAAGGCACTTTGCTGTTAAAAAGTAATGAACGGAGTACCTGTAAGGAAAATACCTGAACTGGAGACAGTTTCATGTTGTATCTACAACGTGCCATGTACCAGCTCTACATCTGGAAACATGCCCACATTCTAAATCGCAATATCCCCCCAGCTACAGAACATGGTTATGAGAAGTCTGAAGATGGACAGCTGACACTTAGAATGATGGCAGAGCAGGAAGCGGTACCAAAAGTACTAAATCTTGTAGTTTGTGAATGTTCAGAGGCGTCAATGCAGCATGAACCATTCATGCTTCAACCTGAATCAATCATGCACAAGTGCATGTGCATCATGTGAAGCTGCTCTAAATGGAGATGACTGTGTTTGAATGCTCGGACAAAGGATGCTTACACAAATCTTGGCAGTGACACTTATGATTAATATTAATTATCCATATAAAGGACTTTGTATTTCTGTATGGAATATAAATTTAAGCAAGTCTGTAGTAATTTTACTTAAAAATATGAAGCTTTCACTTAACTATATTAGAGTGATATATAAAGTTTTCATCGGTAATTCGTGTTGTTGATGTACCATGATATTAAGAATTATAATGAACACCTAAGTGATACAAACCCTCATGCATGGACAGCTGGACTTTAATTGCAAAGCTGAGCCTTATGGCCCTTGGGTACTAGTTTAAAGACTTCATATTAACTGCTTAGCACCATTTCCAATCATTAATAACTTGGCTTTGTGACTTCTATATTTATTGCTGAAAAAAGTTCAGTCATGTTCCCCCGTTTTTTTATAGAAAATCAAAGGTGTTTTTTTCACGAATTACGGGTTAGTTGTAGCATCAAGTGATCTGTAAGGATTCAGAAGGAATACTTCTTATTACCAATGATCTGATAGCATGAAGGGGATGTCTAGAC
>NC_087215.1:35642884-35663931 GCF_015104395.2 Macrobrachium nipponense
CAGAGCACCACTGACAATGTACGGCAGGCGGGAGATGAAAGTTACCTTTGACGGGAAAGGCTACCACTGGTCTTTCATAACAGCAGACGTGACAATGGCGTTGTTAGGGGCAGATTTCCTAACAGTGCACAACCTACTAGTTGATGTCGCACAAAAACAACTGCTTAACATAACAACAAAAGAAAAAGCAGCATCAAGCAATAAAAGAAAATATGTCCCTTCGCACTGGACGTCCCACCACCTGAAGTGAGCGAATTACTACAAGAATTTGAGGAAATATTCAGGGACGACCCCAAATATGACCTAACAATAATCAGCGAAGCACAAGATCCAAAATCACATAGAGACAGGTCCCACAATCCATTCAAGACTCAGACGTCTTGCTCCCAAAAAATTTACCTATGTAAAGAAGGTATTCAAAGAAATGGAACCAAAAGCAGACAGAACACGACACCCCTGTGGAGATTACCGATGGCTGGATGTAAAAAGGAAACTAATACCTAACACCAAATATAGCAGATATAACAAACCAATTGAGTGGAGCAAAAATATTCACCAAGATTGATCTGCTAAAAGGGTATTTCCAAGTGCTGGTAGCTAAAGAAGACATAAAGAAGACTGCAATCGTCACTCCATTCTGCACCTTCACATTCAACTACAGCTGCTTAGGCTTCCACAACTCTGTGAAATATACATGGAATGGTCCAATAGTGCGCTTGCACCTCTGTCACACTATAATATAGTGTATATACATATATATACACTATGTATGTGTATATATACTGTAACTTTAAAATTTTATTATTTCAAAAAACAAACCCAGAAAGGCTCCACAACAGAACACAAGCTTTCAGAAAGACTATCACAGTTGTACCTTTAACGTTATCGCTCCACAGATATGTTAGGTCCCTCACCCACCCACACCCTAACATCCCTTGAATGCCAAATATCGATATCTGGATCTCCGGAACGGCGGAATGGATATCGATGAAATTTGGCACGATTAGAGACCTTAGTGGGCAACCTCTAAACCCAGAGATTCATCCCGGTCGGTTGGATACTTCCAGAGTTCTAAAGGGCAAAAGTAGGGTTTTTGCATATTCTGGGCTTATTCCTCCAAGACTCTGGGTGGCAGTTGATATGACTTTTCCTCTACTGTTTTTATGCTGGCTGTAAATGAGCCACATTGATCGATTTTGGCGGATTATCGGCCAGTGAGTCGCGGACAATGGCTCTCGCAACCGATATGCAGTTTACACGTTCATGATGATCATAAACATATCCATAAATGAAATTTCCAGTGGAGGCATTTTTCATGTGGATGCTCATATATATATATATATATATATATATATATATATATATATATATATATATATATATATATATTATATATATATATATATATATATCGAGCTACAATGTCCTTTAATATCTAATTCGCTCTACCTCGGAATTAATATATTTTCATATATGCTTAACCAAGAAGGGGAATTTTTTCTCGATAATAGATTTGCCTGGACCAGGGCGCGAACCTATGGATCCTTTCAAACCCAGGAACGTCAGTGAAGCGTTAAGCATATATGAAAATATATTAATTCCGAGGTAGAGCGAATTAGATATTAAAGGACATTGTAGCTCGATATATGTATATGAATCACGGAAATGTGATATGACTTTTATATATATATATATATATATATATATATATATATATATATATATATATAGATAGATAGATAGATATAGATAGATATAGATATATATTATATAATATAAAATGCTATTATATATATTATATATAATAATATATATAAACATAACAAGCATATACTTATACATACGCATAAATTTTATAAATATATTTGCATCTACACAAATGTAAATATGGATGTATACATACATATATGTATACATATCCATATATATACAAATATATAAACATATGAGACATATACATTCTGGTATATATATAATATAATATTTTATCTTTTTATTTTATATATATATATATATATAGATATATATATATATATATATATGTACAAGATATACATACATCTCAAGTATAAAGTCCCATTAAAACACAGTTTTAAAGCTAACGTCTATATTTCGGTGGACGTACTTCCACTTTTATCAAGCAGTGATAAGAGTTGAAATTATTGCCATAATTTCCGATTAAACAGAGGTTAATGAAAGTCTAGCCATGCGCAGTGCTAGCTTACCTCCATGGCGCTTTCAAAATTTTTACTTAAAACACCTTACATGTAGAAGATTGACACCATCTCGATGTTTGCGGAGTCACTTGAGTAAACAAAATTACCATTTCCAGTGCTAAATCCGCACCATTTGTAACCATAGATGCCGGTACGCTTTCTTTACAACAATGTTAAACGATGATGCCGTTTGAACTGTGGCCAAGGAAACCTAGCGAATTTTCGGGAAAGAAGAAGAATTAGTTAAACACCAGAATAAGGATATTAATTGCAAAAATTTATTACGAATTCATGATAATTCATTTGAAAGTATTCGTTGTTGAAAATGTAACCAGATTCCTCTGACAAATTTCAACGGTTTTGCTGTGAACATAAGCTACGATGTATTTTTCGTGTTTTCCCTTTTTAAAAAATTAATATAGGTATATTACATACAGTGTAATATATATTATATTCAGTGTAATATATTTTATATTCATATTACATACATGATGTAAGTTTTGTATAATATAATGGTGTTTTAAGTAATAATTTTAGAATTAAGGCCTTATTTTTAGTCCTGTATTATGACATCATGACATCTTGACTGTCGTACTAATTCTAGATGAATTGTCATACTCAACTTTCTTGCGGAAAATGGTAACGTAAGTGTACACAATACATATTTGAGAAGTTTACCAGTTATTCATGCAGATTGTTATCAGATATTCACGAAATTGTTATAATCGTAATGCTCTCATAATACCTTTATTATTTACATTTTGAATATGTGAAGACGTTTGACTGCTGGATTACCGCCGTAGCATGACGCAATGGCTTCCGCTCCCTGGGCCACTAGTCTGTTTTCGCACCGTAAAAAATTAATGAGGCCGAATTTGCATCGGCCAAAATATCGTTAAATGATTAAAGTTAGCATTAAGGCCCACATATTTTGACTAAGAAAAAAAACAAATTTATACAATAGCTAGAATGAAAAAGTAAAAAAAAAAAAAAAAAAAAAAAAAAAAAACCGCATTTTCAGGCTGTAATGATGAAAAAATCGTCTTACAAAAAGGCACATTAAAGCATCGATAGATACATGAATTATAAGAAAAATTAAAACCAGGGGGAATAGGAACAGGCAATACCAACCTAAACAGCAGAGGTAAAAAAACTGAGAACATCAGTTTACTCAAGACCCAGCAAGAGCTGTTGTCAATTGCTATGTTGAGCAATTTTATCATTATTGCATCACTACGCAGCTAGAATTTACTAGGGAAACAGTTTGTAAAGGCATCGGCGTGTGCAAGCTCCACTAAATTGGCAACCGATTTTTCCATTTGCCATTCGTAGTACGCAATCATTAAAGGTTATATTTATTTCAACAATAATGATTTTAAATAAAAAATAAAAAGTCAAAATAGTAATAATATAGATGGCTTAAATCAATGAAAAGCGCTAGAGCAAAAAATACAAAAACTTGTCATAAACAATTCACTTATCCCGTCGTCCGCCCCGCCGATGTTTTTGGTAGCCAGATGTACAATAAGAATGAAAAATTGTTCCTGCCACGGTTTTGCTGTGAACAATCTCACGTATTTCAAGTGGAATTTGGAATGAATTAAGAACAAAATGTGTATAATTACAATCAAATAAGTACTGTGGAGTTTCAGTTGTGATGGCAGTTAGGATAAAACCACCGATGACAAGGTAAAAATGCATCTCAGTTTAAAACATGACAACGGGAATAAGACGTCTCATACTTTCACTAGTTTAGGCAACAAAATGTTTTACTGTGCCAACTGCAACCTTCAGTAATATCAATAAACGTTACATATATACGCAAATATTGTTCAAATGAGCGCTGGAAGGACGTGGCCGCCATGTGAGTGACAAATTGTACTAGTCCCGAAGAAACACCATATTGGATTTAAAAACTGCCTTGAACACATATTTTACGAAGACTTCACATGCTTATTTTATCGCCGTCCGGTCGTTTACCATAGGAAGTCGAAACCCTCACTGAATGAGCTAAAATATATACTTAAATCTAAACCTTGTACTTCAACCTAAATATTTTATGCATATATATTCATATGTGCATATATACATATAATATATAAATTGTATAATTATGCAACAAACGAGCTGAGCTAACCATAGGTATCACATTTCACGAAGCCAAATAGGTCTAAGAAAACTTTATCTAAAACCTAAATTACTTTTTTATCTTTGGATTTATGCTTTAAATATAAGAACCAAATAATTAAACTGAGTATACAGAACTCTCTCCCGTAAATAATGAACGCATATAAAAATTAAACTTAAGTGTTTACCTACATTTTCAATATCTATGAGATCTGTTGCTAAACTAGAGTAACGTCAATATTCGTCCGTTATCTTACGTACAATTTTATTTTCCTAGTTGAGAATCAAATGTCTAATTTTTCCATATTTCCAATTACTACAATATTTAGGAAATCTATGTAATTAACAAGCCCCTTTTTGATTAAAAATTTTTTTTTTATCGACGAAATAATTTTACTCTTGAGCTGGTGTAACTGTCATGAATGACCATCAACCTTCGGAAGTTTGCAATAGCGAGCGGATGAGGGTGACAGCGCACACTATTTTCGTCAAGTGTCAAGTTACCTTCTTCATCAACGTAAACCAAAGGTTTGTTCAGTTAAGTTTTAAGTATTTTAATCTATTTTCTTGAAAATCGTTAACAGAAGTTTTTTAAATGCATGAACTTCCTGCAATTTGGTGTGAATGAACCGTCTTCTTAGAGCAGTCAAACGGCTTAGTATTTGGGTACCAAGTTGAGAATCTAGTACCACTTGCATTATGATTGGTGTTTTTACATCTGTTCTAATTGGTGCTTTTACATCTGTCGTTCAATAAAAATTTACGTTCTTTATTGTGGCTTTTGGTGAGTATAATAGTATTTGTACGCAATACAATTTTATTGCAGACATCCCGTTATTAGGCCTACTGTAAAATATCAGTGACATGCTTTGCAAGGCTACGACAGGTCTCACTGCTTGTAAAGTTCATTCCTTCCATCTTTCGATCTTGAACGCATAGAACGAAGTCTATTTTCTCAATTCCACTTCGATTTGAGGTCATCTATCCCCGATTTTGTGGTGTTGTGTTCAATTTTCTTATTTCTTTTCGTTACCGGTCTAAACCGTGAAGCTTAAATGTACTGTACTACTAAAAAGTTTCCATGGCTCGGCAATCTTAGGACTACTAGTCTAGCATGAGTTTTTTATCCAATGAACTTTTTACATTTTTCTTACAACTCAAATAGCTTTAAAAGTACTTTTGTAATCAACCAAGATCCAATTTGCTGATAAAACATTTGATCATGGTAAGGTGGTGGTTCAGGATGGCAAGGAAAAAACACGATGATGTGTACGCAAGTGTCGGGGTGATTTAAGGCTTCACTGCCAGTCCTGGGATTGGGAAGTCGCTGGTTCGCGCCTGTCGATGGCCAATTTATTATCGCTTAATAAATTCCCCCTCGGTTAAGCATATATGAAAATATATTAATTCCGCGGTAGAGCGAATTAGATATTAAAGGACATATATGTATATGAATCACGGTATGTGATAGACTTATATATATATATTATATATATATATATATATATATATATATATATATATATATATATAATTATATATATACATATTATTCTGCAAAAACGTGTTGAGCTGACCATAATCATGGAGAAGCCACATCGGTCTAAGAAAATATATCTAAAATCTATATCTAAAATCTAAATAACATCTATTCATTTGTTACCACATTTTTATCTACCTAGGGCATTGACATGGCAAAATTAGGACTGAAATCACAGGCTAAAGAAGTGATGAAATCACAAAAGGGGTAGTAAGCCCAGCCACAAGAGACAGATATGGAGGCCATAAGATACAAAGGAATGGGTCAGATGTAGGACTTTACTCTGTATTCTGATAAATTAGGATGAAAGTGGATAAAGTAGAAGTAGAATTCTTTTCTTAATCAGTTATTAGGAACATGAGTACTATTACATACGCATATATATATTGAACAGCCTTCTGTTTGGATGAACCAACACTGATGATGTGAAAATTAATGCAGAGCCTAACTACACTTCTACCCAACACTGACCCTAGCCAGGTTCTTGTTGAACATTAGTTTTAGCAATAGGAACAGCAACAACTGGAATGACTTTGCCCATATTATTTATTCTTAATGACAGAGAAGAAAAAGAAAATAAATGTTACCCACAAAGACGCTTAGCATTTATATTATCTCACACTTCTGAGAGGAGAAATTATCTTATGTCTTCATATTGTATGGCTTGAAAAAGTGCCAGTGTCTATCTCTTTAGGTATGGTTAGTGTTGTGTGTATTATAATGGCTCTAGCTTTTTGTACTGATTGAGGAAAGACACCTACTACTTTTCGCTTTCATCATAATTTATCAGGTGTAGAGTAAAGCCCTGTGCCCTACTCTTTCCTTTGTATCCCCTGACCTCCATATCTGTCTCCTGTGGCTGGGCTATACTACCCTTTTGTGATTTCATCACTTTTTTGCCTGTGATTTCCACGGGGATGCACCACAGTGAAACCTTCCTTTACTGGTTACACTTTGTAAAAACCTTTTTTACTCTGTTTCCCTTTCAGCACGGAATGACCTAATAGGTTTCAGTGTTTGGTCTAAGTTTTATATTCTATTCCATTCCTATCATGAAGGAGGGCATAATGCCTGATCTGGCCACCAGGCCAAAGCCCCCTGGACCCCCACGCATCCATCCCTACCTTTATCTTAACCTAACCTCCCATAAGGCATCATGTCCTGACCTGGCCACGGAAAAAAGCCTGAGGTCTCCTCCCCACCAACATCCTTTCTTGTTTTAACACACAGGCATGTTATCCTAGGGCATCGTGCTCTGACTATTCCACAGTGGTGAAGCCACTAACCATCCCTATTTTAATGCATGCTAGCCTACATTTATCTTAACCTAACCTGCCATAAGGCGTCATGCACTGGCCTGGCCACGAAGGCAAAGCCCCTTCAAACCCCCATCCTTTCCTATTTGAACACAAACATGTGTTAGCCTATTTTGATCGTAACCTAACCTAACATTCAATAGGCCATTGTGCCCTGACATGACCAAGGGGCAATGCCCCATAGAACCCCACATCCTTCCTTATTTTAGAGCAGATGCATGATAGTCTATTTTTACCCTAACCTAACCTGCCATTATCTTCGTGCCCATATGTGGCCACCAATGGCTGTCCCCAATTATTTCCTTTGCTTTATTTTACTTCACCAATTTATGCATTTTGGACTTGAAAATATAACTTCCATATGATTTAATGTTTTGAAAGTTTCTGATATTTCTTTCATTTGGAAATGTGTACTGTAAATGTGGACCCCACCATTACATCTTAAAAGTCATAGAAACCATACGTGAACACGGGGTCTTTGGGTGGGGGAAAACATAAAACGAGTAAAATACAAGGTCTTAATCTCTCTGATGGTTTTTATTCAGATTTAAACTAAGTTCATGGGATGCTTTTAACTAATATCATGTACTACCTAGGTATGGTAAGGACCTGGTATCCTACATTAGGATAGGTTAAGTGTAATTAGTTAAGTCATTTGTTAATGAAACGAACGTCAGAAATCCTCAAGGAACACATTACAACATACGAAAAATTATATTTTGAAGTTCAAAATGCAATTAAAGTCGAATTTTACACTTTACCATTCGAACCCGTTTCAATTCCCTTAGCCGAACCTTAAACTAATATGTATCGTGCATCAAAGAACTTACCTAGGGCTGGTGAGATTACTATGGACATCATCGAGGAAAATGGGGGAATTGGAACGGTAGCCTTGCAACTGCACCCAAAAACACGTGAAACCTGTAGCCTACCCGATAATTGTATCATAGATGAAGTGGATGGCTACATAGTACTTATCAGCACTTCCTAGCGACCCTTCGGCTATTTCCCTCCCACTATCAATTATCGTTGGCCAAATTTTGCTTTCGGCAATTACAACAGTACTGTTTTATTGGCCACCGGTCAGAATACTGGTAACTTTTGGTGATAAAGTTAACATACTTCCCTGCTAAAACTGTACCAGTCATTAACGGTGTGATGTAAGTTCGGTAACTTCGTCGTGGTTAAGTCATAGAATCCAAGCATGGCTGCAGTCGCAAGTCACTAGTAATTTTGTCACCGCGGTATCTGTTTTTTATCTGCGCAGCTGGACAACATTCCGGCACGTAGGGTACGTAAATCCACGATTCATCACTGGGAGCAGACCAAACTGCCATCGGTGATTACGTTCACGGCCACGACTCACGATTCAAAATTGCGAATGCCAAACCAGGTTGGCGACTTGGCGTACCTTCACCAAATCGTGTAATTATTCGAGTCTTATGAACGGCTGGATTGGCTTGAAATTGAACATCATTCATTAATTTAAAACTACTCATGCATGCATCTTGGCCACGAAAAAGGTCGGTGACCAGGAACAGCACCTCTCAGCTGCCAAAGGCAAAATGCAAGAAACCATCGAATGCGTGGCAACTAGTAGCCACGAAACGGGCGATTTCCTGAAAAAGGAACCCCCTTGCTGGAGCAACCTTCCGGTGCAGCAGGAAAGAGCATCCATTTTTTTTATCATCAAGGTCTAGTTATGACATAATTACTCGAAAATATGTCCATCCTACATATATTGAGAAATAAACAGCTTTATTCCACGGTGTTCTGCACGTAGCAAGTTACCTTCGTATGGGCCCGGGCAAGTAAGCTGCTGTTTTACCTTATATATTTTTTCTCTCGTCCGTCTGACGGCACTCATTTCTATAAATTTGTTCATTTTATTCCCCATGCAAAACGCCATGTCCAGAAGCATAAGAAAAAAAGGATCACGTCAGTAACTGTCATGCAACGTGAGTCTCCATGTAAGTGAGACGTAGGCAGATGAACAGGAGTTCAGTTAATGGCCAACCTCTCGCGTGTTTCAGTACTAACATCGGTCTTCATTGTTTATGGGGTTTGGGTTCACAGATCTCATCTAGTAAAGTTTAGGTAGAAAGCCAGGGTATGGAAGTCAAAGTTAACTAACTAGGGTCAAGTAGTTACTTATTGTTTATTGCATGGTGCCGCTCTCTCTCTCTCTCTCTCTCTCTCTCTCTCTCTCTCTCTCTCTCTCTCTCTCTCTCTCATTTCCTGCGTTATGCAAGATTCATCTAGCAAATTATATTTAACTACCCTCAAAGTTAGCCCGAGAAATTACCGAATCGAATGAATGATGCATTAAAATATGACCGGAGAAAGCATGAAAATGTATTTACATTAAAGTAATATTATATGATTTTGGTCTTTTGTTGCGTTTTGCTGTTATTATTCCAACTGTCTACTTCCAATTTCATCTTTAAACGCACATACACTCGCACACACAATATATAATATATATATATATATATATATATATATATATATATATATATATAAATATATATATATATATATGTGTATGTATATGTATGTATGTATGTATACATTGGGCGTGAGTGAGTGGGTGATTGTTTTAAAGAGACCAAAAATAAATCCTGTTATTAAACAATATAATAGCAATTATCACATTCACATTGTCTTACATCATTTAGCATGATTCTGGTCTTTTCCATAACTTATATCTCTGCATATGGTTTGGTCACCAAAGTTAATAGGCTTTTCAGCGTTTGTCCTTGTCTTGTATACATCCCCATCTGACTCCCTTTGTCTCTCTGTCTGCGTGGCAGTCTGTCTTTTTTAGTGGTCTGCGTTCCTCTTTTTGATTACCTCAGGAATGGTCTTGACGTATGGTTGAGATACCACAAGACGAGGCTGACTGTGTCCTCTGGGTGTCTCGGATGTCTGCACGGGAGCCTGGCCGTGTCCCCTCGAGCCACTGTCACCGACACAAGCGGACCTGCGATGCAAAAGAGGAAAGGAGATTATCAGAAAAATGAGCAGAAACTGAGAGAGAGTTCCATGTGCTGCAAAATGAAACCGGCCGGAAGGTTTTTCTATTGTCGTCGGTATGTGAAACTATTCTTTTTACTGTATGCTACATCATTTTGAACAGTAAATATGTAGGTTTAGTATTGTACAGGGCTTATAAGCGCATCCAGGAATATACTATCGTTGCTGCGTTCTGATTCGTATCTTCCACCAAATCAACGCTTCACAAGTGAGCTGTCCCTCTCCTGATCTAGGTCTAGTCTGTCATACATGGACTGGCGTGTTAACAGACGCAAATGACGGTGCAATGATATGTGATCAATAAATTAATTCTTAATTTTGGTCTAAAAATTAATAAACTTAATAAAGCTAAACAAAAGGTTAGTAATAGCCAAGTTATGTTAATTATGGTTACGACTTTACAATTCCTGGAAATAGAAATGATTATTTTGTAATTTATTCGATTTCTTATTACACGAACTCTGTATTATGTAATTCCATTCGACGATGTGACAAGATCTTAAGCGATTGGGCAGAGATGTTCAGTATAAACAGACAGTTTGCTTTTATTTCACATATGAACTAACAAGCAGAATTGTAAAAAAAAAAAAAAAAAAAAAAAAAAAAATGTTAAAATAAATACAGCCATCAAAAAGCACTGAGAGAGAGAATAATTCCACAAATGTCCAAGTCCTTACGAATATATGAATGTGGGCAAGGGCTAGAGTACCTGAGGTGAGGTCGTGGATACCCTTTTGTATATTAGTCTTTGTATATGGCCTGATGGAAATGAGTAGACTCGACCTAAACATATAGGGAATTGGTGATTTACTTTGCTTCATTTTCATCAGTCATTATGGTTAATTAGGATCTTGGACTTGTATGCTGAGTATAGCAAGATCCTCAGTTTCTCAAAGAAGAGACCAGGAATTTGAAGAGACTGAAGGTCTTCCCGAAGTTTAACTACCCCTGGTGCTTGAAGACTAGGAATCTAGTCAGTTGTTCCATTTGGATCTACTGACACTAACTCGGACATTACTTGCCATGTTGTCATTTCATTTATGCTTTTGTTTCTTTATTGCGTTGGGGTGGGGGAGGGGATGTAAAGTTATTGGGAGGTTTCAAGTGTAACACTTCCATCGAAGTCGGATTATTTGCATGTCAAATAACATAAATAAGATATGTACCACTAGTTTTACACTTAGTTTTTTTTTAGCTAAAAAGAGGATAAAGCAAATAGAAATATGGTAAAATATTCTCTTAGATTTCCCAAACGTCTAACATCGTAAGAGCAGAGGATGGGTTTTTAAAAACTTAATAATCTCAATGGAAAGGGTGAGGAAAAGGTGCCTAAAAGTCATCGATCATAAGACGGAAATTATTAGAGTGGAAACGACTCCTGTGGGACACTTACATAGATTTATATTGGCGTTCCACGATACCAAGGTCTTATAACGTTATTATGCTTGCCTACGTTAGTCCTGCTTATGATATGATTTTTTCAAGGTACATCGCTAAATTCTTTTTGTTTCATGTTGCAACAGCATATACATACCGATAAGTTTTGGCTTAAGGTTAGTTAGAGTCTGGTGACTTTAGTGTTACATGAATTCCATAAATTACTAGGAAACAAATTATTATGCAAGTGTTAGTTTACAATTTTGCCCATCTTTGGTATATAGCCGATGAAGTGATAGATAAATGAACAAATTATTTGTTGCCATACAATGGAAAATAAAATATTCGAGGTGTTCACCATAAAACATTGGGTTGGTTAGTTGTTTAGGTTACCTAAACCGGCTTTGTCTCTATACAACCTTTGCCAGAATGTACATATGCTGTCACCGTGGTAAGGTATTGAAGAGACTATGAGACCTGATGTGTACGTTCTATTCTTTCCAGCCAACAGACACGACAGAAATAGCACATGACTTGGGACAGATGTATATCTGCGTTCATTTACAAACAAACCTACGCTCTATTCGTCACGTTAAGATAGAAGGTTACAATTCAGCAGGAAGAACAAAGTAGAAAAACATATTGCTTTAACTTCCTGTTAATCGTAGTCCTCGCGTAGATAGTTGGAATAATAGCCACAACTACTATACTCTGTTTTTTTCCATCTGTCCATCCGCCTGTGGTGTTTGCGCATGGTAGCACTGCGTCCCGGGCTTTAAATAATATCCTATTTCGAATATTAACGGTGTAATTCGCATACAGTAATTTATTAAAACACTTTTCAGTTGCAAATGTACACCCAGATATCCTTTTATTTACCTAAAACTTACACAAAGCGTAACTACTTAAAGCCCAGGGTGCAGTGTTACCATGCGAAAACACCACAGGCGGGTGGACAGATGGAAAAAAACAGAGTATAGATACTGAAAGAAATAAACATATCCGTGCCTCTATATACCCAGCGTCCAGAGTCGCTCAGGGTCAATACAGGGCTCATGCGCGCACCCAGGAATATGCTATCGTAACTGCGTTCTGATTCGTATCTTCCACCAATTATAAACGCTTCACAGGTGAGCTGTTCCTCTCCTGAACTAGGTCTAGTCTGTCATACATGGACTGGCGTGTTCACAGACGTAAATGTCCTCGGTGCTATATGTGACAATGAATTAATTCTTAATTTTTGGTTTGAAAATTAATAAACTTAATAAAACTAAACAAAAGGTTAGCAATCGCCAAGTAACGTCAGTTAGGGATACGATTTTAAAATGCCTGCAAATAGAAATAACTATTTTGTAATTTATTTCTATTACTTATTACATGAACCAGATCTGTATGATGTAGTTCAATTCGACGATGCTACAAGACCTTAAACTATTGAGCAGGTTTTAATGGCAATTGAAATGTGAATGTGAAAATGAGCAATTGTGAAGATATGAAGTATAACAGACAATTTGCTTTTATTTCACCTATGAACTAACACACAGAATTGCCCCCCAAAATTATTATCGTTAAAATAAATGCAGCCAACAATAATCACTGCGAGGGAGAATTCTTCCACAAAAGTCAAAAACCTTACGAATATATGAATGTCGAAGAAGGAATCATTAATTAAAGATTTCCGACGGCAAGGGCTACAGTTATGTAAGACTTTGATGTAAGGCCGAGCAATCATCCCCTAAAAATGTTCACCTTCGAAAGAAATTATGTTTCTGTACTACCTGAATATACTAGTTACTTGTTGCCAGACTCGAGGTCCAACTTTAGTTCAAATTTCTTAAAAATCCATATATAGCTATTCGTAAAATCCTGCTAAAACACAAATAAACAAGAATAAAAATGTCAAACTGAAATACAGAACACAAACAAACGGAATCAAAATAAAATCATTCTTAGTTTTGATAAAGGAATATTTTCTTAGGCCATATCCCTTCAAATTCAATAAAGATATAGAAATTATGTGACAAAATATTTATCCGAAATTGGGACGAGTAAGACACCGAGTTAACATTAAGAGCAGGACAGCCTTTAGCCAGCTTGCTGCATTTTGCCTTGTGTTTACATTGTAATGTCAGAGTTGATGAAATGTTGTATTGTTAGCAGATCGTTTTAGGCAAATTCGTGAATTCAGATTATTTCATATATATATGTGTGTGTGTACATATACACAAACACTTACTACATATATGCGTGCATATTAATAATGATCATTGTTTCCTTTTGCAAGCAATATTGCAAAGATAAATTCCGTAAAAATAATTAGATGTTCAACATTTTGGATAGATTCTT
This sequence comes from Macrobrachium nipponense, assembly GCF_015104395.2. Lineage (NCBI taxonomy): Eukaryota > Metazoa > Arthropoda > Malacostraca > Decapoda > Palaemonidae > Macrobrachium > Macrobrachium nipponense. The sequence continues at coordinate 35,656,843 of NC_087215.1, forward strand.
TTGCGACGTAACAATGAGAAAATCAAGGTAAAAAAATCCCAAACCTTAGCAGCGCATGCAAATAACAATTACCGTTCCAATGTGGAAATCATGTAACACCCACTATTTTGTGGTTCTTTCGCATTAAAGGTAAAATATAGGTAAATTTACCCTCTAACCCTCTTTAGGAACTTGTTTCCCAGGTCATAATCATGTAATAATGAAGAAATACGTTTTTTTTTCTGTTATAACCAAGCAGTGTACATATACGGTTTCTTTACACACACACACACACATATATATATATATATATATATATATATATATATATATATATATATATTGGTTCGTGCAACACTCTAACTTATGCCTTCTACGGTAAAGGCTGCGAATGAGTAATACTTTTCATTTTGACATCAACTTCTAAAGCCTTGTTCATGTCATAAGAGGTCATAAAGTGATCTAAGATCACACACAACTATTAGCGGACCATTGTCTTGGATTAGAAGGGTTGTTCACACAGTCTTCAACCAGTCCTTTGCAATTTACGGCTGTGTCACACGAAGAGTTTTCAGTGCGGCTATTTTTCTTGTGAATAAAACATTTAAAAAGAATCCTGGAGGATTCTGGAAATATTCACAAAACAAGAGGGGTTTGGACGACGCAATATTTTTTGGTTGTGTTTTAGTTCTTTCGTGGATGCAAGACAAGTCCTTCTTTGCTGATTTTAAACTTTTTGGTCAGGGCATCTCTTGAGGAGTTTTATTACTCCTCTCTACTCTCTCTCTCTCTCTCTCTCGTCTCTCTCCTCTCTCTCTCTCTCTCTCTCTCTCTCTCTCTCTCCTCTCTCTCTCTCTCTCTTATTTTGCCTATTCCTTATTTTCACCAAATATTCTGGCCGAAAAATTCTCAAAGGTCATATTTATCCTGATGAGAAAATGATTTTCATAATATGAACACTGACCCGAGTTATGATGCGCATATGGACGTTCATTTGTAGGTTTTCTCAATATACTGCATTTAAACTTGAACTCTTGTATAATACATCTGGCTATGGTAGATTTCTGTTTTGAGCTTTGAGAGTGAGTTTTATAAATAGAACCTTTTCAGTTAGCTTGTGTAAAAAGAGATTTAAATGACAGTCAACGGGAATGGAACACAGTACTATCATACAACTTTGTATATAGGTTATGTTTTTTTATAATAGTGATTATAAATGTGTCAGCTAAATTCACCAATAAATGATTGTGAACTCATAATTATTAACATGCAATTTCTCCAGCTCCAAATGGAATTGTGATTTTTTTGTTTATCGGTAAGAAAATTGATCTCATCCATTAGGACGTTCGTAAAATATGAGCACGCCTGAAAACTCAATGATCGGGTATTCAGATGAATAGGGAGGCTGTTACATTTTTCCACAAGATCAATTGAATTCTAGATAGGCAGATTAGCAATGGAAGGTTTCCCATTAACCCAGTAATCACGATGAAGAGCGAGACGAAAGGTACCACAAGGTCGCATATCTAGCACTCTCTAAATAAGCCTGTTCCTTGCTCTTTCCCTTCCCACATCGTCCCGGTGAGTGCTAACAACCGCTCTATAATACATGTGTAATAAGCTTCTGTTGTTATTTGCTTTGAGAGGGTGGAGTAAGTGCGAAGAAAGGATTAGTATGGCCTGTTTCCTCTTGTTTTCATTTGTGGCTCAAGAAAGAATAAGGAATCTACTTTGGTCATGCATCGTCTTATGTACCAAACTTTGCGAAATTCATTCCCTGGCGACACTGGGAAGAACATCCTCACCGCCCGCGCCCCCAACCCCCCGCCAACATCTGGCAAGATTCTTGACAGACATTTTGACTTGTGCACGAATCTATTATAACACATATTGCCCCCTGGACCTAAGTAGCGAATTACGTATACCTGGCTGTTGGTCAAATGTAGTGAATTGTGAGAGCATGTAGTAAATAAATTCAACAAAAATGCTTTCTAAGAACCGAAAGGTAAAAACTTTTGCGCAACCTTCATATTACCCGAGGAGTACACAAAGGTCGAATCCGGGTTAGATTAGGAGAGCTTGTCCTATGTCATTCCTTTTGGTTGTAGGTTATTTCCATGGCAAAGTGAAGTTCTTGTCAATGGTAATTTGTGTATTTATGGTCGAAAGAATAAAGATGTCTCGTATCTAATCAGCAAAGAGACACAAATAACATTAAATGATAAAAACAAAGGAACTCACAAATATTAAAATAGTCTTAAAAATCAAAAATCAAAGTAAAAACAAACAAAGGTAAAGAGAGAGAGAATAGTATTAAGTTTAATACTATTCACACATTAGTCAATAGAGGCCTGAAATATTCATCCTCTTGGAAGATTTTTCATGATGAGATCACGTTTTTATTAAGCTTTTTCAAGTCCAATTCTTTCCCGCAAGAAATAGTTCTAAGAATGATCAATCAAATACTTGCCAAATTCTTTCATCCACCATTGCCTAATTTTGATGTTCCTAAGAAACTGTTTTATGCAACTATTCCATATATGCCTGACTTCAAATTCTCGTCCAATCTCGCACGAATCATTGAACAAGATATTACTTGTCTCAGAGTCAAACTTATAACAAATAATCCATGTACAATTGGCTCCTTCTTTAACTTTAAAGACCGCCTTCAGCCTCATGAGATCCAACGTCATATATAATTTATTTGCCCTGGATGTCCGGGTGCTCTTACGTTGGATCGACTCGGAGGCTGCTGAGGGTCAGATATTGTAGCCATCTGGGTTTCAGCTTCCGTACTGGTCAGAAAATAAAACAGCCTGAATTTTCCAATATCAGGAACCACGCTTCTAACTTACTAACTTTTATTGCAAAATTGTAATCCAAAAAGAACAATTCAAAATAATAGATTATGTCAAAAATCCTGACCATCTAACTACCCTCGAGTCGTTATACAGTAAGAAACTTGTTCCTTCACTCAATAGCAATACCTCCTCAGCAACTCTATACCTGCCATAGTTGACGTCGTCTTCGTCAACTGGTTTTTTAGTCATTCCATCTTCTCTCTACATTATGACGGTTGGTGTTTGGGTTGCTTCTCTCTCTCTTTAACCTTTGTTTGTTTTTACTTTGATTTTTAATTTTTAAGACTATTTTAATATTTGCGAGTTCCTTTGTTTTTATCATTTCATGTTATTTATGTGTCTCTTTGCTCTCTTACAGACTGATGATGCACAGAAGTTTCATGTGCGAAACGTTTCGTTGAAAATAAACTTGATTCCTTTTACTGGTTGTATCATGGACACCTTCTGAAGCTCATATATATATATATATATATATCCTATATCTATATATATATATATCATATATATATTTTTATATATATATAGATATATATATTGTATATATATAAATTTATATATTTTTATATATGTATGTAGGTAATATATATATATATATATATATATATATATATAATATATATATATATATATATATATATATATATCTATGTGTGTGATAGTTGATCATTGAAAAGACGCGTGACAGTTTGATTCTTTGAAATATTACGATTAAAAATTACCCATTATTATCACATAGACTCAATTAATACACACATACCCGCGCGTATACGTATGTGTGTGTGTGAATGTGTTATAGTAGATTCACATCAACCGTGCATGTGATGTTTAGGCCAGTCCCTTACGACGCTCCTGATTGGCTGCTGATAAGCCAATCACAGGGCTGGACACTCTCAGTCTCTCTCAAGAGTTCTCATGGCTAGGATCTATGTTCCACCTCTCCTGAGGTATACGTCTTTTAGGAGAGGTGGAACATACATCCTTCCTATGTGAACTCTCTCGAGAGATTGAGAGTTTCCAGCCCCGTGATTGGCTTAACAACAGCCAATCAGAAGCGTCGAAAGGGACTGGCCTAGACATCAAATGCACGATTGATATGAATCTACTATAGTATATAATTATGTGTACTATGTATGTGTCGCCTTGCAGTTTCGTGTTGGTTTATGCAGACTTCTAAACAAAGCCATTGACGTTTCGCCTATAACGATTGTTTCTTGACGTTTGAAACTTTGATCAGAAACAAATAAAAAACTAAATATTCTATCTGTATGATTTATGCTGTGACACCAAATCATAAATAGTTGTTGACCAGGGCCGAATTTTCGACTGCAACAGGAATTTCCCGGAACTGCGAGTTCTTTAATGTGGGGGAACATTTGGGAATCTCCTTTGGGTCACAAACCGCTGATACACGGTGGCAATATTTGCCTCGACGAACCACCGCAGGTGAAATCCCTGACCGTGACATTTGGAACCTCGGGGAAGGATTCGCATTTCGTGGCTGATATTCCTTGGAATATTGGAGTGGGAAATACCAAAGGGCGAAAAAACATGCAAATGAAGGATTCGAAATCCATAACCTTTTCCTTCATCGTACTTTAGTCTGTTTTTGATGCGAGGTCTACTGAATAAATACAATATCAATTGGTTTTCCATGAATGTCCTCAATATAGTATGTATGTGCTCTTGTAATTATAACGATATGTATAATTACGTGACAGACATAGTCCTGTACACAAGATATTGACATATTTCCTCTGTATTTGAAGAGAAAGTCTTTTCTCCTGTAAAACGAGATGTGATGAACCTAATCATCAACAGAACGTTTCAGTTCTATATCTCCCGCAGCAGTTTATAAATAAGCAAAGAGCAAATATCAATATTCATTTCAAAGGTAACAGTAAAAGCGTCGGCACGAGCGATGAATTCTCAACTTTTCGAGGGTTTTTTTTTTTTTTTTTTTTTTTTGAGTTTTCCACCAATAACCTTTGATCAGAGTTTTGGGAATGAATGAAACTACTGTCCATTCAGGCCAGGATTCAAACATTAACAGTAAGGGCAGCTTTCCAGCTCAAACTTAACTTACTATTACCAAGGATAAGAACTGATTTGAGTTTAATTACGAATCTCATATATGTCTAATTCAGATAACTTCTATCTTAGCCGTATGTTCATTCTGATAAATTGGTGATCAGCCTTATTTTGCTTTTTAGTCTAGATATATAGACTCAACTATTCATCTTCACCTGATAGTAGGAGCTATTTCCATGTGGCCACTATTGATGGAGATCTGGTGAGTGTGACCAATGCCTTCCCCGCAGTCGCACACACTATATCATGTATATATATATGTATGTATATATATATATATATATATATATATATATATATATATATATATATATAAAATTGTAATAGCCACAATACCCTCTTAATTAACTTCTCGAATTCTTCACGCTTTTTTGGATACACTTGTCATTACAAAGCCTTGAGATCCAAGTGCAAGAAATATAAAGAAATTATGAGTCCTGTATCAGAAAAAGAACCCGGATTACCATAATCACGACTGAGGTCACGTTCCCGGCATCCCGCTACAGGACATTATAATTCCTTCATCTTTCTTGCACTAGGATCTGAAGGCTTTGTAGTAACAAGCATACATGTACCTGGCAAAAAGTGACAATAGACTCAACAACACACACACACACACATACATACATATATATATATATATATATATATATATATATATATACATATATATATATATATATATATATGTGTGTGTGTGTATGTATATGTGTGTATGTATATTTATATAATATAGTCACATTGACATAATTTATATATGCAAGTGTCCAGAGGGTAAATGGAACATTGGTTATAAATCCGACCCGTTTCTTTTTTATATATATCTAAGAAATTTTCAGAGTATTACTACACAGTGGTTTAAATTTACAATGCATATAGTAGAGGGATGGCACAAACGAAGATACAGACGGTCGTAAACCAAATATTCACGCCTGACTGGTGGAGAAAGAGGGGAGGGGTAGTGAACTCTTTAGCATTTGAGATCAGTGTACTCACAGATCTGAGACAGAAATCTCTATCTCCACCATTAAGAAGCATTAGAGCACGTAAGATATCATATTCTACACCTTTAATCTCGGAGAATAAACTGAATAACTCATTTCTCTATACACGTGGTCTTGCTCTCGTCCCATATCAACCACCTTTCTTAAAATCCATACATTTACATATTTGTTTTGAAATTAATGGATCGAGTTTATACGTACATGGACTCCATATTGTTTCTTTTGAGTATATTATTGAAAAAAACTATTCTTCTTTTTTTTCTGTTCAATCAATTGTATGATTGTTTTTCATTAACTTGTACGAAATTCTTCTGTTTACCTGTGCATATCTTATACATTTCTATGCTGCTCTGGTCTCTTTAATCCTAATTTTCCTGTTTGGTCAATATAAAAGTTGTCACAGGTCATACATGAAATTTCATTTGCTCTTAGGAGAGTTCTTTGTAAGAGCTTGTTTCGTTATTAAATGGTACATTAAGGCCAAATTTTATATGTAGATGGGGAATATCTTTGAAATTATTAAAAAATGGTAGGAGAAGCAGGATTTTTGTTTTGAAAATTTCTTTGTTGTTATCATAACGATTCTTTTTTGTCGCTCTTAATGTATTTTCTAATACAGAATCTGGATCTTTTCAGTCTTGCCTGTATTCCTAATTACATCTGTTTCATCATCAATTGTTTTCAGGGCTACATATATGTAACTCTTTAAAACGTGTGTGAAAACTAATTTCTTTACTTTTTAACTTTGACCACAGCAAAAATGCACATAGGCAGAGATACTGACGGGTTCTTCAGAAAGCCGTTCCATTACTGTAATCATGAGGAGTCCGAGATCATGCCATGTTATATACGTAGCATTATTCAACCTCCTTCAAGGTGTTTGTGGCGGAAAGGAGCCCCACCAGCGACCTTAATTTTGATTAGCCATGATAAAAAAACTGCCAATTTTCGTCCTTGATGCTTCACACACCTCCGCTGTTTCCCGTGGTGAGCATTTTCTCTTTAGTGGACAGCTGGGCTGAGCCACTGAAAACGAAATTAATGATTTATGATTGACAGCAGGATAGTGGCGAGTTGGTGATGCAATGAATAATTCTGAGTCTCTGACTGCGTCAGTCAGATAATTGTCATTTCTCCCCCATTTGCTTTCTTTTGAC
>NC_087215.1:35664431-35693935 GCF_015104395.2 Macrobrachium nipponense
GTCAAAAGAAAGCAAATGGGGGAGAATGACAATTATCTGTACTGCGCAGTCAGAGACACAGAATTATTCATTGCATCACCAACTCGCCACTATCCTGCTGTCACATCATAAATCATTAATTTCGTTTCAGTGGCTCAGCCCAGCTGTCCACTAAAGAGAAAATGCTCACCACGGGAAACAACGGAAGTGTGAAGCATCAAGGACGAAAATTAGCAGTTTTTTCATGGCTAATCAAAATTAAGGTCGCTTTGGGCTCCCTTCCGCCACAAACACCTTGAAGGAGGTTGAATAATGCTACGTATATAACATGGCATGATCTCGGACTCCTCATGATTACAGTAATGGAACGGCTTTCTGAAGAACCCGTCAGTATCTCTGCCTATGTGCATTTTTGCTGTGGTCAAAGTTAAAAAAGTAAAGAATTAGTTTTTCACACCACGTTTTAAGAGTTACATATGTGTAGCCCTGAAAACAATTGATGATGAAACAGATGTAATCAGGAATACAGGCAAGACTGAAAAGATCCAGATTCTGTATTAGAAAATACATTAAGAGCGACAAAAAAGAATCGTTATGATAACAACAAAGAAATTTTCAAAACAAAAATCCTGCTTCTCCTACCATTTTTTAATAATTTCAAAGATATTCCCCATCTACATATAAAATTTGGCCTTAATGTACCAATTAATAACAATAAGAAACATTGGAAACAAGCTCTTACAAAGAACTCTCCTGAGAGCAAATGGGAAATTTCATGTATGACCCTCCTGTGACAATTTTATATTGACCAAACAGGAAAATTAGGATAAAAGAGACCAGAGCAGCATAGAAATGTATAAGATATGCACAGGTAAACAGAAGAATTTCGTACAAGTTAATGGAAACAATCATACAATTGATTGAACAGGGAAAAAAAGAATAGTTTTTTCAATAATATACTAAAGAAACAATATGGAGTCCATGTACGTATAAACTCGATCCATTAATTTCATAACAAATATGTAAATGTATGGATTTTAAGAAAGGTGGTTGATACGGGACGAGAGCAAGACCACGTGCCTAGAGAAATGAGTTATTCAGTTTATTCTCCGAGATTAAAGGGTGTAGATGTGAGTCTTACGTTTGCTCTAATGCTTCTTAATGGTGAGATAGAGATTTCTGTGAGTACACTGATCTCAAATGCTAAAGAGTTCACTACCCCTCCCCTCTTTCTCCACCAGTCAGGCGTGAATCCTTGGTTTACGACCGTCGTATCTTCGTTTGTGCCACCCTCTACTATATGCGTTGTAAATTTAAACCACTGTGTAGTAATACTCTGAAAATTTCTTAGATATATATAAAAAGAAACGGGTCGGATTATAACCAATGTTCCATTTACCTTCTGGACACTTGCATATATAAATTATGTCGATGTGACTATATTATGTAATAATACATACACATATACATACATACACACACACACACATATATATATATATATATATATATATATTTATGTATATAGTCTAGTATATGTATGTATGTGTGTGTGTGTGTGTGCGTTGAGTCTATTGTCACTTTTTGCCAGGTACATGTATGCTTGTTACTACAAAGCCTTCAGATCCTAGTGCAAGAAAGATGAAGGAATTATAATGTCCTGTAGCGGGATGCCGGGAACTTGACCTCAGTCGTGATTATGGTAATCCGGGTTCTTTTTCTGCTACCAGGACATCATAATTTCTTTTTATTTCTTGCACTCGGATCTCAAGGCTTTGTAATGACAAGAGTATCCAAAAAAGCGTGAAGAATTCGAGAAGTTAATTAAGAGGGTATTGTGGCTATTACAATTACATATATATATGTATGTATATATATATATATATATATATATATATATATATATATATATATATATATATTATACACACACACACATTTATATATATATATATAATATATATATATATATATATATATATATATAGATATATAATACTGATATAGTGCGTGCGACTGCGGGGAAGGCATTGGTCACACTCACCAGATCTCCATCAATAGTGGCCACACGGAAATATATCTAGACTAAAAAGCAAAATAAGGCTGATCACCAATTTATCAGAATGAACATACGGCTAAGATAGAAGTTATCTGAATTAGACAGACATTTAGGAGATACGTAATTAAACTCAAATCAGTTCTTATCTGGTAATAGTAAGTTAAGTTTGAGCTGGAAAGCTGCCCTTAATGTTAATGTTTGGATCCTGGCCCGAATGGACAGTAGTTTCATTCATTCCCAAAACTCTGATCAAAGGTTATTGGTGGAAAACTCATACAAATAAAAAAAAAAAAAAAAAAACCTCGAAAAGTTGAGAATTCATCGCTCGTGCCGACGCTTTTGCTGTTACCTTTGAAATGAATATTGATATTTGCTCTTTGCTTATTTATAAACCTACTGCGGGAGATATGGAACTGAAACGTTCTGTTGATGATTAGGTTCATCACATCTCGTTTTACTGGAGAAAAGACTTTCTCTTCAAATACAGAGGAAATATGTCAATATGTTGTGTACATGACTATGTCTGTCACGTAATTATACATATCGTTATAATTACAAGAACAGGACATTCATGGAAAAACCAATTGATGTTGTATTTATTCAGTAGACCTCGCATCAAAAACAGACTAAAGTACGATGAAGGAAAAGGTTATGGATTTCGAATCCTTCATTTGCATGTTTTTTCGCCCTTTGGTATTTCCCACTCCAATATTCCAAGGAATATCAGCCACGAAATGCGAATCCTTCCCCGAGGTTCCAAATGTCACGGTCAGGGATTTCACCTGCTGGTGGTCGTCGAGGCAAATATTGCCACCGTGTATCAGCGGTTTGTGACCCAAAGGAGATTCCCAAATGTTCCCCCACATTAAAGAACTCGCAGTTCCGGGAAATTCCTGTTGCAGTCGAAAATTCGGCCCTGGTCAACAACTATTTATGATTTGGTGTCGCAACATAGATCATACAGATAGAATATTTTGTTTTTTATTTGTTTCTGATCAAAGTTTCAAACGTCAAGAAACAATCGTTATAGGCGAAACGTCAATGGCTTTGTTTAGAAGTCTGCATAAACCAACACGAAACTGCAAGGCGACACATACATAGTACACATAATTATATAGTACTATAGTAGATTCACATCAATCGTGCATTTGATGTCTAGGCCAGTCCCTTACGACGCTCCTGATTGGCTGTTGTTAAGCCAATCACAGGGCTGGAAACTCTCAGTCTCTCGAGGAGAGTTTCACATAGGAAGGGTGTATGTTCCACCTCTCCTAAAAGACGTATACCTCAGGAGAGGTGGAACATAGATCCTAGCCATGAGAACTCTCGAGAGAGACTGAGAGTGTCCAGCCCTTTGATTGGCTTATCAGCAGCCAATCAGGAGCGTCGTAAGGGACTGGCCTAGACATCACATGCACGGTTGATGTGAATCTACTATAATACATTCACACACACACATACGTATGCGCGCGGGTATGTGTGTATTAATTGAGTCTATGTGATAATAATAGGTAATTTTTAATCGTAATATCTCAAAGAATCAAACTGTCACGCGTTTTTGCACACACATGCATAGTATATATATATATATATATATATATATATATATATATATATTATATAATATATATATATATATATATATATATATATATATATATATATATATATATATATATATATATATAAATATATATATATATATATAATATATATAAATATATATATATATATATATATATATATATATATATATATATATATATATATATAATAGTTTGCTATGATTAGATGCGAGACATCTTTATTCTTTCGACCATAAATACACAAATTACCATTGACAAGAACTTCACTTTGCCATGGAAATAACCTACGACCAAGAGGAATGACATAGGACAAGCTCTCCTAATCTAACCCGGTTTTCGACCTTTGTGTACTCCTCGGGTAATGTGAAGGTTGCGCAAAAAAGTTTTACCTTTTCGGTTCTTAGAAAGCATTTTTTGTTGAATCTATTTACTACATGCTCTCTAATTCACTACATTCGACCAACAGCCAGGTATACGTAATTCGCTACTTAGGTCCAGGGAGCAATATGTGTTATAATAGATTCGTGCACAAGTCAAAATATCTGTCAAGAATCTTGCCAGATGTTGGCGGGGGGTTGGGGGCGCGGGCGGTGAGGATGTTCTTCCCAGTGTCGCCAGGGAATGAATTTCGCAAAGTTTGGTACATAAGACGATGCATGACTAAAGTAGATTCCGTATTCTTTCTTAAGCCACAAATGAAAATAAGAGGAAACAGGCCATACTAATCCTTTCTTCGCACTTACTCCACCCTCTCAAAGCAAATAACAACAGAAGCTTATTACACATGTATTATAGAGCGGTTGTTAGCACTCACCAGGAGGATGTGGGAAGGGAAAGAGCAAGGAACAGAGGCTTATTTAGAGAGTGCTAGATATGCGACCTTGTGGTACTTTTCGTCTCGCTCTTCATCGTGATTACTGGGTTAATGGGAAACCTTCCATTGCTAATCTGCCTATCTAGAATTCAATTGATCTTGTGGAAAAATGTAACAGCCTCCCTATTCATCTGAATACCCGATCATTGAGTTTTCAGGCGTGCTCATATTTTACGAACGTCCTAATGGATGAGATCAATTTTCTTACCGATAAACAAAAAAATCACAATTCCATTTGGAGCTGGAGAAATTGCATGTTAATAATTATGAGTTCACAATCATTTAGTGGTGAATTTAGCTGACACATTTATAATCAATATTATAAAACATACTATATACAAAGTTGTATGATAGTTACTGTGTTCCATTCCCGTTGACGGTCATTTAATTCGCTTTTTACACAAGCTAACTGAAAAGGTTCTATTTATAAAACTCACTCTCAAAGCTCAAAACAGAAATCTACCATAGCCAGATGTATTATGCAAGAGTTCAAGTTTAAGTGCAGTATATTGAGAAAACCTACAAATGAACGTCCATATGCGCATCATAACTCGGGTCAGTGTTCATATTATGAAAATCATTTTCTCATCAGGATAAATATGACCTTGAGAATTTTTTCGGCCAGAATATTTGGTGAAAATAAGGAATAGGCAAAATGAGAGAGAGAGAGAGAGAGAGAGAGAGAGAGAGAGAGAGAGTAATAAAACTCCTCAAGAGATGCCCTGACCAAAAGTTTAAAATCAGCAAAGAAGGACTTGTCTTGCATCCACGAAAGAACTAAAACACAACCAAAAAATATTGCGTCGTCCAAACCCCTCTTGTTTTGTGAATATTTCCAGAATCCTCCAGGATTCTTTTTAAATGTTTTATTCACAAGAAAAATAGCCGCACTGAAAACTCTTCGTGTGATACAGCCGTAAATTGCAAAGGACTGTATGAAGACTGTGTGAACAACCCTTCTCATCAAAGACAATGGTCCGCTAATAGTTGTGTGTGATCTTAGATCACTTTATGACCTCTATGACATGAACAAGGCGTTAGAAGTTGATGTCAAAATGAAAAGTATTACTCATTCGCAGCCTTTACCGTAGAAGGCATAAGTTAGAGTGTTGCACGAACCAATATATATATATATATATATATATATATATATATATATATATATAATATATATATATATATATACTATATATATATATATATATATATATATATATATATATATATGTGTGTGTGTGTGTAAAGAAACCGTATATGTACACTGCTTGGTTATAACAGAAAAAAAAAACGTATTTCTTCATTATTACATGATTATGACCTGGGAAACAAGTTCCTAAAGAGGGTTAGAGGGTAAATTTACCTATATTTTTTACCTTTAATGCGAAGGAACCACAAAATAGTGGGTGTTACATGATTTCCACATTGGAACGGTAATTGTTATTTGCATGCGCTGCTAAGGTTTGGGATTTTTTTACCTTGATTTTCTCATTGTTACGTCGCAAAAGAATCTATCCAAAAATGTTGAACATCTAATTATTTTTACGGAATTTATCTTTGCAATATTGCTTGCAGAAGGAAACAATGATCATTATTAACATGCACGCATATATGTAGTAAGTGTTTGTGTATATGTACACACACACATATATATATGAAATAATCTGAATTCACGAATTTGCCTAAAACGATCTGCTAACAATACAACATTTCATCAACACTGACATTACAATGTAAACACAAGGCAAAATGCAGCAAGCTGGCTAAAGGCTGTCCTGCTCTTAATGTTAACTCGGTGTCTTACTCGTCCCAATTTCGGATAAAGATTTTGTCACATAATTTCTATATCTTTATTGAATTTGAAAGGATATGGCCTAAGAAAATATTCCTTTATCAAAACTAAGAACGATTTTATTATTTTGGTTCCGTTTGTTTGTGTTCTGTATTTCAGTTTGACATTTTTATTCTTGTTTATGTGTGTTTTAGCAGGATTTTACGAATAGTTATATATGGATTTTTGAGAAATTTGAACTAAAGTTGGACCTCGAGTCTGGCAACAAGTAACTAGTATATTCTGGTAGTACAGAAACATAATTTCTTTCGAAGGTGAACATTTTTAGGGGATGATTGCTCGGCCTTACATCAAAGTCTTACATAACTGTAGCCCTTGCCGTCGGAAATCTTTAATTAATGATTCGACATTCATATATTCGTAAGGTTTTTGACTTTTGTGGAAGAATTCTCCCTCGCAGTGATTATTGTTGGCTGCATTTATTTTAACGATAATAATTTTGGGGGGCAATTCTGTGTGTTAGTTCATAGGTGAAATAAAAGCAAATTGTCTGTTATACTTCATATCTTCACAATTGCTCATTTTCACATTCACATTTCAATTGCCATTAAAACCTGCTCAATAGTTTAAGGTCTGTAGCATCGTCGAATTGAACTACATCATACGATCTGGTTCATTGTAATAAGTAATAGAAATAAAATTACAAAATAGTTATTTCTATTTGCAGGCATTTTAAAATCGTATCCCTAAACTGACGTTACTTGGCGATTGCTAACCTTTTGTTTAGTTTTATTAAGTTTATTAATTTTCAAACCAAAAATTAAGAATTAATTCATTGTCACATATAGCACCGAGGACATTTACGTCTGTGAACACGCCAGTCCATGTATGACAGACTAGACCTAGTTCAGGAGAGGAACAGCTCACCTGTGAAGCGTTTATAATTGGTGGAAGATACGAATCAGAACGCAGTTACGATAGCATATTCCTGGGTGCGCGCATGAGCCCTGTATTGACCCTGAGCGACTCTGGACACTGGGTATATAGAGGCACGGATATGTTTATTTCTTTCAATATCTATACTCTGTTTTTTTTTCCATCTGTCCACCCGCCTGTGGAGTTTTCGCATGGTAACACTGCGCCCCGGGCTTTAGATAGTTACGCTTTGTGTAAGTTTTAGGCAAATAAAAGGATATCTGGGTGTACATTTGCAACTGAAAAGTGTTTTAATAAATTACTGTATGCGAATTACACCGTTAATATTCGAAATAGGATATTATTTAAAGCCCGGGACGCAGTGCTACCATGCGCAAACACCACAGGCGGATGGACAGATGGAAAAAAACAGAGTATAGTAGTTGTGGCTATTATTCCAACTATCTACGCGAGGACTACGGTTAACAGGAAGTTAAAGCAATATGTTTTTCTACTTTGTTCTTCCTGCTGATTTGTAACCTATCTTAACGTGACGATTAGAGCGTAGGTTTGTTTGTAAATGAACGCAGATATACATCTGTCCCAAGCCACGTGCTATTTCTGTCGTGTCTGTTGGCTGGTAAGAATCCAGACGTACACATCAGGTCTCACAGTCTCTTCAATACCTTAATTAACACGGTGACAGCATATGTACATTCTGGCAAAGGTTGTATAGAGACAAAGCCGGTTTAGGTAACCTAAACAACCTGACTAACCCAACGGTTTTATGGTGAACACCTAGAATATTTTATTTTCCATTGTATGGCAACAAATAATGTGTTAATTTACCTATCACTTCATCGGCTATATACCAAAGATGGGCAAAATTGTAAACTAACACTTGCATAATAATTTGTTTCCTAGTAATTTATGGAATTCATGTATCACTAAAGTCACCAGACTCTAAGTAATCTTAAGCCAAAACTTATCGGCATGTATATGCTGTTGCAACATGAAACAAAAAGAATTTAGCGATGTACCTTGAAAAAAACATATCATAAGCAGTACTAACGTAGGCAAGCATAATAACGTTATAAGACCTTGGTATCGTGGAACGCCAATATAAATCTATGTAAGTGTCCCACAGGAGTCGTTTCCACTCTAATAATTTCCGTCTTATGATCGATGACTTTTAGGCACCTTTTCCTCACCCATTTCCATTGAGATTATTAAGTTTTTAAAAACCCATTCTCTGCTCTTACGATGTTAGACGTTTGGGAAATCTAAGAGAATATTTTACCATATTTCTTTTTGCTTTATCCTCTTTTTAGCTAAAAAAAAAAAAAAAAAAAAAAAAAAAAAAACTAAGTGTAAAACTAGTGGTACATATCTTATTTATGTTATTTGACATACAAATAATCCGACTTCGATGGAAGTGTTACACTTGAAACCTTCCAATAACTTTACATCCCCTCCCCCACCCCAACGCAATAAAGAAACAAAAGCATAAATGAAATGACAACATGGCAAGTAATGTCCGAGTTAGTGTCAGTAGATCCAAATGGAACAACTGACTAGACTCCTAGCCCTCAAACGCCAGGGGTAGTTAAACTTCGGGAAGACCCTTCAGCCTCTTCAAATTCCAGGTCTCTTCTTTGAGAAACTGAAGATCTTTCTATACTCAGCATACAAGTCCAAGATCCTAATTAACCATAATGACTGATGAAAATGAAGCAAAGTAAATCACCAATTCCCTATATGTTTATGTCGAGTCTACTCATTTCCATCAGGCCATATACAGACTAATATACAAAAGGGTATCCACGCCCTCACCTCAGGTACTCTAGCCCTTGCCCACATTCATATATTCGTAGGGACTTGGACATTTGTGGAATTATTCTGTCTCTCAGTGCTTTTTGATGGTTGTATTTATTTTAACGATATATTTTTTTTCTTTTTACAATTCTGCTTGTTAGTTCATATGTGAAATAAAAGCAAATTGTCTGTTATACTGAATCTCTGCCCAATCGCTTAAGATCTTGTCGCATCGTCGAATGGAATTACATCATACAGAGTTCGTGTAATAAGTAATCGAATAAATAACAAAATAATCATTTCTATTTCCAGGAATTTTAAAGTCGTAACCATAATTAACATAACTTGGCGATTACTAACCTTTTGTTTAGCTTTATTAAGTTTATTAATTTTTAGACCAAAATTAAGAATTAATTCATTGATCACATATCATTGCACCGTCATTTACGTCTGTTAACACGCCAGTCCATGTATGACAGACTAGACCTAGATCAGGAGAGGGACAGCTTACTTGTGAAGCGTTGATAATTGGTGGAAGATACGAATCAGAACACATCAACGATAGTATATTCCTGGATGCGCTTATAAGCCCTGTATACTAAACCTACATATTTACTGTTCAAAATGATGTAGCATATAGTAAAAAGAATAGTTTCACATACCGACGACAATAGAAAACCTTCCGGTTTCATTTTGCAACACATGGAACGCTCTCTCAGTTTCTGCTCATTTTTCTGATAATCTTTCCTCTTTTGCATCGCAGGTCCGCTTGTGTCGGTGACAGTGGCTCGAGGGGACACGGCCAGGCTCCCGTGCAGACATCCAAGACACCCAGAGGACACAGTCAGCCTCGTCTTGTGGTATCTCAACCATACGTCAAGACCATTCCTGAGGTAATCAAAAAGAGGAACGCAGACCACTAAAAAAGACAGACTGCCACGCAGACAGAGAGACAAAGGGAGTCAGATGGGGATGTATACAAGACAAGGACAGACGCCGAAAAGCTTATTAACTTTGGTGACCAAACCTTATGCAGAGATATAAGTTATGAAAAAGACCAGAATCGTGCTAAATGATGTGAGGACAATGCGAATGTGATAATTTGCTATTATATTGTTTAATAACAGAATTTATTCTTGGTCTCTTTAAAACAATCACCCACTCACTCAAGCCCACATACAAACAATGTATATATATATATATATTATATATATATATATCACACACATATATATATATATATATATATTATATATATATATATATATATATATATATATATATATAGTGTGCGTGTGTGTGTGCGTTTAAAGATGAAATTGGAAGTCGACAGTTGGAATAATAACAGCAAAACGCAACAAAAGACCAAAATCATATAATATTACCTTCATGTAAATACATTTTCATGTTTTCTCCGGTCATATTTTAATGCATCATTATTTCGATTCGGTAATTTGTCGGGCTAACTTTGAGGGTAGTTAAATATAGTTTGCTAGATGAATCTTGCAGAACGCAGGAAATAAGAGAGAGAGAGAGAGAGAGAGAGAGAGAGAGAGAGAGAGAGAGAGAGAGAGGCACCATGCAATAAACAATAAGTAACTACTTGACCCTAGTTAGTTAACTTTGACTTCCATACCCTGGCTTTCTACCTAACCTTTACTAGACGTGATCTGTGAACCCAAACCCCATAAACAATGAAGACCGGTGTTAGTACTGAAATACGCGAGAGGTTGGCCATTAACTGAACTACTGTTCATCTGCCTACATCTCACTTTCATGGAGACTCACGTTGCATGACAGTTACTGACGTGATCATTTTTTTTCTTATGCTTCTGGACATAGCGTTTTGCATGGGGAATAAAATGAACAAATTTATAGAAATAAGTGCCGTAAGACAGACGAGAGAAAAAATATATAAGGTAAAACAGCAGCTTACTTGCCCGGGCCCATACGAAGGTAACTTGCTACGTGCAGAACACCGTGGAATAAAGCTGTTTATTTTTCAATATATGTAGAATGGACATATTTTCGAGTAATTATGTCATAACTATGCCTTGATGATAAAAAAACAGGATGCTCTTTCCTGCTGCACCGGAAGGTTGCTCCAGCTAGGGGGGGGGGGGGGTCCTTTTTCAGGAAATTGCCCGTTTCGTGGCTAATATACTCTGTTTTTTTCCATCTGTCCATCCGCCTGTGGTGTTTTTGTATGGTAACACTGCGTCCCGGGCTTTAGACAGTTACATTCAGCTTACATTCAACGATTATAATGAAATCCTATTTCGAATATTAACCGTGTAATTCGCATACAGTAAATTATTAAAACACTTTTCAGTTGCAAATGTACACCCAGATATTCTTTTATTTACCTAAAACTTACAAATAGCGTAACTATCTAAAGCCCGGGACGCAGTGTTACCATACAAAAACACCGCAGGCGGATGGACCGATGAAAAAAACAGTTTTTTTTTTTTTATAGTACTTGCCACGCATTCGATAGTTTCTTACATTTTGCCTTTGACAGCGGGCGGGTGCTGTTCCTGGCCACCGACCTTTTTCGTGGCCAAGGTGCATGCATGAGTAGTTTTAAATTAACGAATGATGTTCAATTTCAAGCCAATCCAGCCGGTCATAAGACTCGAATAATTACACGATGTGAAGGCACGCAAGGTCGCCAAACTGGTTTGGCATTCGCAATTTTGAATCGTAAGTCGTGGCCGTGAACGTAATCGCCGATGGCAGTTTGGTTTGCTCCCAGTGATGAATCGTGGATTTACGTACCCTACGTGCCGGAATGTTGTCCAGCTGCGCAAAAATAAAACAGATACCGCTGTGACAAAATTACTAGTGACCTGCGACTGCAACATGCTTGGATTCTATGACTTACCCACGACGAAGTTACCGAACTTAAATCACACCGTTAATGATGGTACAGTTTTAGCAGGGAAGTGTGCTATCTTTATCACCAAAAGTTACCAGTATTCTGACCGGTGGCCAATAAAACACTACTGGTTAGATCTAGGGTACTTATCCGCAGCGGCCTAAACTATGGCAGTTGCGGTGTTTTCTATGCAGTTTACATACTGAACAAGAATTTTAAGTAATATTTATTCGGACGATTGCAATTAACCAACCAGGGGCCAGTACTAAACACGGTGAAATACATTGGGACGCTCCGATCCCTAGTGGATGTCGTATCCGCGGTTACGTTCCTTGCCGTCCGTGCCGACTGCTTCTGTAGAAAAGTACTATGTAGCCATCCACTTCATCTATGATACAATTATCGGGTAGGCTACAGGTTTCACGTGTTTTTGGGTGCATTTGCAAGGCTGCCGTTCCCATCTCCTATTTTCCTTGATGATGTCCATAGTAATCTCACCAGCCATCTAGGTTAGTTCTTTTATGCACAATACATATTAGTTTAAGGTTCGGCTAAGGGGAATTGAAACGGGTTCGAATAGTAAAGTGTAAAATTCGACTTAATTGCATTTTGAACTTCAAAATATATTTTTTAGTATGTTGTAATGTGTTCCTTGAGCATTTCAGACGTTCGTTTCATTAACAAATGACTTCACGGTAGATCTAGTGGTACCTATCCGGCGGCGGCCCAGAGTATGGCAGTTGCAGTTTTTCTATGCAGTTTTACCTCCTGAGCAAGAATTTGAAGTATATTTATTCGGACGAACTCTAATTTACCTTTGAACTCTATCCTACGGTAAACGGGGATTCCCATTGGGAACGGAGGGGTTTTGGGTGGGGACAAAAACCCCAACTCTATCCTACGGTAAGGGGGACCCCCAGTGGGAACCGGGGTTTTGGGTGGGGAGCACCACTTGGGGGGAGTATTTTGCCGTGTTATTGTGGTATTTCCCCACATTTATCACTTTTACACGAAATACAGGCGGAAATAAGAAATAACAAAAACTAGCTATAGTGGAGCCGTTCACATCCATATTTGTCTACTACACTACTACCACAACAATGATCCTACTACGCATGCGCTAATGCTACTGCGCATGCGCTAACTGTAAGGGAGCTTTTGGCCTAAACTCGGACTTCTTAGTGAGGAAAGAAAATGGGGGTTTACGGGAGGGATATATGTATTTAGCCAAAACACGTTACAGTATGACCCTACATTGCTACCGGACTGAGTGAAGGATTGGGTGGTAACAGGGTTCCCAGATTTGGCAGTTTCTCGCCAAATTTGGCTTTTTTTCCAATACTTTGGTGGGTAAAATTTCACTTTGGCTGGTTAGTGGTATTTTGGCTGGTTTTCAAACACTTTCTATTTGAGCTAAACACTGATCCCACGTTGAGGAATCTCTCCCCAGATTGGGAATTTTTGAAGGTTTTCAGGAAAATCTGGGGAATTTGAATAGGTTTTTCAGTAAAAAACTTGGTAACATTTAAGCAAAATATGTAGATGGAATTAAAATAAAAATCACACACACACCAGATGACCACAAAAACAGGCTGCCGGATTCTCAGGGAACAAGCCTCATTTCAAAATTTCAATTCATTCTCGTTTTTTTTTTTTCCTGCATTCTTATATAGTTTATATTATCTAACTAAAACTATGATGCCGCTATACAAGCATATATATGATAAAAAATATGCATTTATAAAGATAGTATAACGCACATATATTTGCCGGTTATTTGGGTTTGGGTTGGTTTGGATTACCATTTGGCGGGATTTTGGCTGGTTTCCATGGTAGACTTTGGCTGGTTGGTAGTGGTGTCATCTGGGAACCCTGGCTGGTAACCATACGTTGAGTTACATAAAAGCATTTACCTATTTTGTTTATTAAACATGTTATGTGATTTCTAGTGTTTATCCTTTTCATTTTTCCAATAGTATTTGTATAATAACTGTTTTGAAATATCCCACCTAATCATTTCACCATATATAACTTGAAATATTATGTTATAATTGAGGACAGACACCTAAAATGCCTACGTGTTGATATAGAACTCAGTTTTTAGGACGTTTCGATACCTACCTACCTACCTACCTGTTACGTGAAATTGCACATTGCGTTGCATATTACATACACACTCCCTATATCATTTATACACAGGTCATCCCTCCCCCTTTCCCAGTATTCACGACTGGCTCTTTTTACGTTACACCAATTTATAAATTTTTTCCTCACCGATACCAATACCTATATTAAAGTTTGCCATTATTATTATAAAAACCTACATTTCAATATATAATTTTTAATATATAGTTTTGCCATTATTCTTATAAAAACCTACATTTCAATATATTCCATTATACACTTTTACCCAGACATTACAATTTACAACCTCTTCAGTTTCCTTACTATTACGCAGTTATGTATGGTTACTTTTTATTTTTACATTTTACAACACTTCCACACCCACCTCAAAGTTATGTTTATATGTCATTTTACCTACTGGGGGGCCAAATCCCATCCCCCGGTTAGGCACATACCCTTAGGTTTAGTTTCTTATATGTTGGTTACCTACTAGTTTTACTTCCTTGAAGGGGGTTACCCGGTTAGGCTAGGTTGGTTAGTTCTTCAGGGTGGATTACCGGGGGGGGGGGGGGGGGTTACATTCCCTACTTGGTTACCTACTAGGTTAGGTTTGGTTAGGTTTACATTCCTTACTAGGTTAGGTTAGGCCTTTAAGGGTGGGGGGTACAGGGGGTGAAGCCCCATGGTCAGGCATATTTCCCTACTAGGTTAGGTTAGGTTAGGTTGGTTAGGTTACATTCCTTACTAGGTTACGTTAGGCCTTTTAAGGGGGAGTACGGGGGGGCGAAACCCCCTGGTCAGGCAATATTCCCTACTAGGTTAGGTTAGGTTACATTCCTTACTAGGTTACGTTAGGCCTAGTATTTCCCTACTAGGTTAGGTTAGGTTACGTTCCTTACTAGGTTAGGTTAGGCCTTTAAGGGGGGGTACGGGGGGGCGAAGCCCCCTGGTCAGGCAATGTTCCCTACTAGGTTAGGGTTAGGTTAGGTTACATTCCTTACTAGGTTAGGTTAGGCCTTTAAGGGGGGGTACGGGGGGGGCGAAGCCCCCCTGGTCAGGCAATATTCCCTACTAGGTTAGTTAGGTTAGGTTGGTTAGGTTACATTTCCTTACTAGGTTAGGTTAGGCCTTTAAGGGGGGTGGGGGGGTACGGGGGGCGAAGCCCCCTGGTCAAGGCATATTCCCTACTAGGTTAGGTTTGGTTAGGTTTACATTCCTTACTAGGTTAGGTTAGGCCTTTAAGGGGGGGTACGGGGGGGCGAAGCCCACCTGGTCAGGCAATATTCCCTACTAGGTTAGGTTGGTTAGGTTACATTCCTTACTAGGTTACGTTACGCCTAGTATTTCCCTACTAGGTTAGGTTAGGTTACGTTCCTTACTAGGTTAGGTTAGGCCTTTAAGGGGGGGTACGGGGGGCGAAGCCCCCTGGTCAGGCAATGTTCCCTACTAGGTTAGGTTAGGTTAGGTTACATTCCTTACTAGGTTAGGTTAGGCCTTTAAGGGGGGGTACAGGGGGGGGCGAAGACCCCCCTGGTCAGGCAATATTCCCGACTAGGTTAGGTTGGTTAGGTTACATTCCTTACTAGGTTCGTTAGCCTAATATTTCCCTACTAGGTTTAGTTAGGTTACTTCCTTACTAGTTAGGTTAGGCCTTTAAGGGGGGGGTAACCCCCTGGGGGCGAAGCTTTGGTTCAGCCATTCCTAACTAGGTAGGTTAGGTTAGGTTAGGTTACTTCCTTACTTAGGTAGGTTAGTTAGGCCTTTAAGGGGGGGTACGGGGGGGTCGAAGCCCCCCTGGTTCAGGTAATGTTCCCTACTAGGTTAGGTTTAGGTTAGGTTGGTTTAGGTTACATTCCTTAACTAGTTAGGTTAGGCCTTTAAGGGGGAACTGGGGGGTAACGGGGGGGCGAAGCCCACCTGGTCAGGCAATATTCCCTAACTAGGTTATGTTAGGTAGGTTGGTTAGGTTATCATTCCTTACTAAAAAAAAGGTTACGTTAGGGCCATAGTATTTCCCTTACTAGGTTAGGTTAGGTTAACGTTCCTTACTAGGTTTAGGTTAGGCCTTTCAAGGGGGGGGTAATTACGGGGGGGCGAAAGCCCCCTGGTCATGGCAATGTTTCCCTAACTAGGTTAGGATTGGCATTAGGTTACAGCCTTTACTAGGTTAGGTTAATGGCCGTTTAAGGGGGGGTACGTGGTGCGAAGCCCCCTGGTCCAGGCAACAATATCCCCTACTAGGTTAGGTTAGGTTAGGTGGTAGGTTAAAAATTCCTTACTAGGTTACGTTAGGCCTAGTATTTTCCCCTACTAGGTTAGGTTATGTTATGTTCCTTACTAGGTTAGGTTAGCTTTGGGGGGGTAAAGGGGGGGTACGGGGGGGCGAAGCCCCTCTGGTCAGGCAAATATTTCCCTACTAGGTTAGGTTAGGGTTACATTCCTTACTAGGTTAGGTTAGCCTTAAGGGGGGGGGGTTTACGGGGGGCGAAAGCCCCCCTGGTCAGGCAAATATATTCCCACTAGGTTAGGTTTAGGTTTAGGTTGGTTAGGTTACATTCATTACTAGGTTTTACGTTAGGCCTAGTATTTCCCCCTACTAGGTTAGGTTAGGTTAGGCTTTAAGGGGGGGTACGGGGGGCTGAAGCCCCCTGGTCAGGCAAATATTCCCTACTAAGGTTTAGGTTACATTCCTTACTAGGTTAAGTTAGGCCTTTAAGGGGGGGTACTGGGGGCAAAGCCCCCCTGGTCAGGCAACATTGCCTACTAGGTTAAGTTCCCTACTAGTTTAATGGTTACAATCTTCCCCTGCTAGGTTAGGTTATGTTAGGTTGGTTTGGTTCTTTAAGGGGGGTTACAGCAGGCCCCAACCCACCCCCCCTGGTTCAGGCAACATCCCTACAAGTTTTTTAATTAGTTTTTGTTATATGCTAACCTATGTTTTAATTGTTTGGTCTTTTGTATTTATTAAAACAACTATAGGCCCTATCACACATTTACCACCCAGGACTTAAATCCCACCCCCTCCTGGGCCCGTTATATATGTATTTGTATTATTTCATATTTTGAACCCATCCCACATTTACATTTAGTTCCTTAACTACCCATTTACTTTATTACCCTAACATTGCCAACTTATCTTGTTAAGTGCTTGTTCATTTACCTCAGCCCCACCCTGCCTCAACCAATAGCATCAAAGCATTTTTTACTACTCCACCCCACCTCTCCTACCCTGTTTTCTACGGTCTGGCCCTCCTGCCACCTCCTAACTGTACCAACTCCAACACTGTTGAATCTGCCGCCATGACATCCACTGCTGCATCTACTTCACGCTCGCCCAGCCCCTCACCAGGAACTCTTTTGCCAACTTCATGTAACAATTGTTACATGAGTTACAAAGAATTTTCTGCCTTTTACTCAGGTAATTATGATCGACTAATCGGTTTTTGCCAGGACCACGGCCTCCTGAGAAAGCAGGTCTTTGCCCCCATTCAGTCAACTCCAAGATACGGGAGGAGAATGTATAACTTCGTCGGGTACTTGGCTGTTGCTTATTTCAAGCTGCATTTTGAGGAAACCCAAGACCCGCCTCCACGCATTCTTAAAAGCAGCTGCTGCTTTGTACCCTCCACCCCACTTTAAGGTAAGGTCCAAACATTATTCTTAATTATTATGTTTTAGGAAAGTGAGTGTTAGGCATTTCGCCGAAAGTTGCGCCAAGGATGTTACTATTCAGTGGGGTGCTGCTAAGACAACTCGTACCTTCCACCTTACCCGCCCTCCCCCTGTGCGTTACCCCCCGCCCTCCCTTAGTGAACATATGGCTCCGTGGTGGTTGGGGAATTTAAACATGGCGGCTGTGTTTACATCTCCTTCACCGTAACGAATACTTGGTACCTTCCTGTAGGACCGTTCTTCGGTGACTTAGACTATGGCAATTGACATTTTCTATGTTATTTTAGTTGCTTTACAAGGGTTGTAAGGAATATTTTTTTTCGTTTGGGTGGAACTAAACTTTAATATACCTTTGAGTTTGGTGCGGCTATTATGTAACTTTCAAAGGTCAATTACTGCTTAGTTACAGCCGGGGGCCGAATGGATATTACTTTAAAATCTTGTACAGGTAACTCAAATAAAACATAGGAATCAGTCAATTGCCATAGTCTAAGCCACCGCGGGATTGCTCTGTAGAAAATACCGACTTCACTAATTACACCCTAACCTATCCTAATGTAGGATACCAGGTCCTTACCATACCTAGGTATACATGATATTAGTTAAAAGCATCCCATGAACTTAGTTTAAATCTGAATAAAAACCATCTGAGAGAGAAGACCTTGTATTTTACTCGTTTATGTTTTCCCCCACCCAAAGACCTCGTGTTCACGTATGGTTTCTATGACTTTTAAGATGTAATGGTGGGGTCCACATTTCCAAATGAAAGAAATATCAGAAACTTTCAAAACATTAAATCATATGGAAGTTATATTTTCAAGTCAAAATGCATAAATTGGTGAAGTATAATAAAGCAAAGGAAATAATTGGGGACAGCCATTGGTGGCCACATATGGGCACGAAGATAATGGCAGGTTAGGTTAGGGTATAGACTATCATGCATCTGCTCTAAAATAAGGAGGGATGTGGGGTTCTATGGGGCATTGCCCCCGTGGTCATGTCAGGCCACAATGGCCTATTCAATGTTAGGTTAGGTTACGATCAAAATAGGCTAACATATGTTTGTGTTCAAATAGGAAAGGATGGGGGTTTGAAGGGGCTTTGCCTTCGTGGCCAGGCCAGTGCATGACGCCTTATGGCAGGTTAGGTTAGGATAAATGTAGGCTAGCATGCATTAAAATAGGGACGGTTAGTGGCTTCACCACTGTGGAATAGTCAGAGCACGATGCCCTAGGATAACATGCCTGTGTGTTAAAACAATTAAGGGTGTTGGTGGGGAGGAGACCTCAGGCTTTTTTCCGTGGCCAGGTCAGGACATGATGCCTTATGGGAGGTTAGGTTAAGATAAAGGTAGGGAAGGATGCGTGGTGGTCCAGGGGTCTTTGGCCTGGTGGCCAGGTCAGGCATTATGCCCTCCTTCATGAAAGGAATGGAATAGAATATAAAACTTAGACCAAACACTGAAACCTATTAGGTCATTCTATGCTGAAAGGGAAACAGAGTAAAAAAGGTATATACAAAGTGTAACCAGTAAAGGAAGGTTTCACTGTGGTGCATCCCCGTGGAAATCACAGGCAAAAAAGTGATGAAATCACAAAAGGGTAGTATAGCCCAGCCACAGGAGACAGATATGGAGGTCAGGGGATACAAAGGAAAGAGTAGGGCACAGGGCTTTACTCTACACCTTATGAATTATGATGAAAGCGAAAAGTAGAAGTAGGTGTCTTTCCTCAATCAGTACAAAAGCCTAGAGCCATTTAATACACACAACACTAACCATACCTAAAGAGGTAGACACTGGCACTTTTTCAAGCCATACAATATGAAGAAATAGATAATTTCTCCTCTCAGAAGGTGTGAGATAATATAAATACTAAGCGGCTTTGTGGTCATTCCAATTGTTGCTGTTTCTATTGCTAAAACTAATGTTCAACAAGAACCTGGGTAGCGGGTCAGTGTTGGGTAGTAGTGGAGTAATTTTCACCATCATCAGTGTTGGTTCATCCAAACCGAAGGTTGTTTTCAATATATATATGCGATGTAATAGCACTCATGTTCTATACTGATTAAGAAAAGAATTCTACTTCTACTTATCGCTCTCATCCTAATTTATCAGAATACAGAGTAAAGTCCTACATCTGACCCATTCCTTTGTATCTTATGGCCTCCATATCTGTCTCTTGTGGCTGGGCTTACTACCCTTTTGTGATTTCATCACTTCTTTACTGATTTCAGTACTAATTTTGCCATGTCAAGCCCTGCCCTAGGTCGAGAAAAACGTGGTAACAAATGAATAGATGTTATTTAGATTTTTAGATATAGTTTTCTTAGACCGATGTGGCTTCTCCATGATTATGGTCAGCTCAACACGTTTGCAGAATAATATGTATATATATAATATATAATATATATAGATATATATATATATATATATATATATATATTATAATATAATATATATATATATATATTTTATATATTATATATAAATATATTATATATAAATATATATATATATATATAAACATATATATAATATATATATTGTTTATATATATAGTATATATAATATATATATATATATATATATATATATAAAAATATATATCTATATATATATATTTATATATATATATATATATTATATAGATAATATATAATAATATATGTATAGTATATAGATATATATATAGATATATATATATAGATATATATATATATATATATATATATATATATATATAGATATACATATATATATATATACATATATCTCATAAGAATTATATTAATATATATAAATTATATTAATGATGATATATATATATATATAGATATATATATATCATATATATATCTAGATATATATATATAATATATATAGATATATATCTATATTATATAAAATAATAAATATATATATAATATATATATAGATATATATATATATATAGATATATATAGATATATGATATATATAGATATAGATATAGATTATTATTAGAGATATATATATTAAATATATTATATATTATATATAAATATATATCTATATATATATTATATATATAGAATATATATATATATATATATAGATATACATAATATATGATAAAATATAATATATATAGATAAAATAATATATATTATAGATATTATATAAATATATAGTATAGATATATATATATAGAATTTATATACCTATATGATATATATATATATATATATATAAGGATATAGATATATATAGATATTATATGATATATATATTAGATATATATAGATATATATAATATATAAAATATATATATATATATATATATATAGATTATATATTTAAATTATATATTAGATTTATATATATTATATATATATATAGAAATCTATATATATAGATATATATATATATATATATAGATATATATATATATGTAGATAGATATAGAGTATAGGATATATCTTAGAGCGATGATTGAATATTATTATAGAAAATAATATAGGTAATATTTAGATAGATATCGCTAGATCAATTATATGATATCATTTAGATATAGAAGAATATATAGATACTCTATCTCTATCTTAATACGAAATAGATTAATAAGATCGTATATCTTCGATAACTATTAAAATAATAGCATATATATAGATATATATAAGATACGCTATAGATAGATTCTCTCTCTCTCTATTTAATTAATATATCATTATAACTAAAACGATCGCTATCATTATATCTCTCGAACTAAAATAATATATATCGAGACTTGTTTTCTACTTATCTTCCCTATCTCGATTCAATAATTTCGATATAGATTTAATATATATAAAAACTAGATATATTATAGATAGATATCTATATATTATAATATAGATACTATTAAAGAGAATCTATATCTATATATATATCTATATTAGTCTATAGAATAGATATAGATTATATATATCTATATATATATATATATATATATAAGATAGATATATGATCTCTAATATAGATTATATATATATATATATATGATATATAGGTATATTAAATATTATATATATAGCTTTAGATATATATATATAGGTATATACTGGTTATACTATATAATATACTATATATATATCCAATATATGATACTAGTTATAATATATTATATATGCTATATATAAGCTCTATTATATATTATATATAATATTCGATATATTATAATCATATATCCTTTATATATATAGATATATATCGATATTATATATATATATTATTATATATTTATAATACTTATAATATATAATATATATATCTACTATATATTTATCTATATATTAATATCTCTCTAATATATAATATATTCACTGATGTATAATATATCTTATACATATATATATAGCTTATGATAAATAATATTGCCAAGACTAGGAAGAAAAACAGTCTTTATTAACGAGCTTTCGAGGTATAAAACCTCATCAGGCTGAAAAATTGACAATGATGAAAAATCACTGAAATTACAATAAAATGAATTGTCTTATTAAAATCATCAGGAAAAATGCTAACAAAACATAAAACGGCAAATACAAAAAAAAAAAAATTAATTAAAAAATTACGGAAAACTAAAAATTTTTTTTTTCAGCTGGATGTTGATGTTTTATGCTTCAAAGCTCGTTTAATAAACAATGTTCTTCCTTGTGTTGGCAAGATTAATTATCATCAAGCTAAGATTTCCAAGTAGCAGCCCAATTACTGAGACTATATATTTATATGTACGTATATATAAATAAAGTTTTTTTTGCCACGAAGAAAAAAATGAAAAAGCGAGATAGCCGAGTACTTTCGGTCCTATTCGGACCCTTTACTGAGGCAAACATAATCATTATATCTAACAATTACCGAGTTATCACCCCAATTAATACAATGAGATTTTTCACTCAGATGGATAAACAGTGCATTTGAAGTCTGGGCTGTTCTAACTGAATACACATGCTGCTTAAACCGAACACATAAATTTTTACTAGACTGACCAACGTAAAACGATGGGCAATCCTTACAAGGAATTTTGTAAATGATGTTGTTATTTGTTACGGGACTATTCTTAATTAGAATATCTTTAATGGTATTGTTATAAGAGAACACTACATTAACATTAAACGATTTAAATATTTATTTTATGGTTTCAAATCC
This sequence comes from Macrobrachium nipponense, assembly GCF_015104395.2. Taxonomy (NCBI): domain Eukaryota; kingdom Metazoa; phylum Arthropoda; class Malacostraca; order Decapoda; family Palaemonidae; genus Macrobrachium; species Macrobrachium nipponense. Next base: position 35,687,287 of record NC_087215.1, read on the forward strand.
ACGAAAATAAGGTAAGCTAAGTACATTTTTAGGCATCTCTTTTTCATTAATAGCAACATTATAAAACTTTTTATGAGCTTTTTGATAACATAAATCAATTAAATGAGGTGGGTAGCAGAGATCGTTTCCTATCTTTTTTATGTATTCTATTTCTTGGTCCAGGTATTGTGGACTCGTGATACACAAAGCGCGTAGGAACATAGAAGAAAAAATTGAAATTTTAATATTAAGATGGTGGCCAGAATAAAAATGTACCTATGTTAAATTATTTGTGGATTTTCTATAAATACTGAATTTGCATTGGAAAGATTCTCTATGTATTAATACATCTAGGAAAGGGATGACATTGTTATTTTCAATTTCAATAGTGAATTTTATGGATGGCACTAAATTATTCAATTTAGACAGTAAATCATTTACATCGATACCACCAGGTAAGACTACTAGGATATCATCGACATATCGGTACCATTTTAAGGGGATAAGTGTGATATTCGGGAGGTGTTGTCTCTCAAAAAATTCCATATATAAGTTTGAAAGGAGAGGTGATAAAGGGTTACCCATGGCCATACCAAATATTTGTTGGTAATATTCTCATTAAAAAATAAATCTTGCAAACACAAATACATAACTTAATTAAGGAAATTATGTGACTAACGGACATAGGCAATTCATGCAGTACAAGTTCATTACTTAAATATTCTAGCACAGAGTTAATAGGGACTTTTGTAAACAAAGAACATACATCAAACTGACAATAATTTTTGTCAGTTTTGATGTGTGTGTATGTTCGTCAGTATTGTCTTTGTAGTATATATACTCGTAAATTCTAATACTATGTATCAGTCCTTTGTCAATGGCTTGAAAATAAAGCCGAAAACCGGTCAGGACCTACACCCTGTCCTCTTATTTTTCACCTGTGGATATGTGTGATATATATATATATATATATATATATATATATATATAATATAATATAATATATATGTATATGTACACACTTGTATACATATATGTGTATTTATGTATAACATATATATATATAGATATATATATATATATATATATATATATATATATAAATATATATATATATATATATATATATTATATATATATATATATATATGATGTGAAAACTTCCTACTTCTGAGCCTATTTAGGGTAGAAACCATTGCGAAACCAATACCACTTCTAATTCATACATTCAGAAAGTGGCGTCGCTTCTAATGTTCTAATGTAGACTTTGGTTGTGAGTTGCCCTTACTTGAGCATCAGGAAATTTTTACTGTTATAGGTCTGCGGATGTTAGATCCCTCACGCCCCCCCCCCTTCCCCTCACACACCTAACACATCCCTGAACGCCAAAAATTAATATTGGATCTCTGGAACGGATGAACAGATTTCGACGAAATTTTGCATGATGAGAGGCCTTAGTGGGAAACCTTAGGCCGAAGTTTCATCCTGATCAGGTGAATATTTTCAATTATAAAGGGCCAAAGCTTGGGTTTTTGTGCACTCGGGGTGGCTGGGCTTTACTAACCGCCAAGTTCCGCGGCGGTTAATTTATGACGTTATACTGCCGTAGAAACTATTGAACACGAATGATAAAACTGTAAAATTTGCTTAATATCAGTTGGTAAAAGTTAATGTCTGTGTTGTCTCTCAATAAGCGCAAGTAATATCATGCCCCTTATGATCTGAAACTAAATATTGGAGCCACATCGAAAAATTGAGATGTTTTAAATTCTTTAACAAACCACGTCATTAGCTTGACGCTTTTGAAATTGGTCTTAACATAAGGTAACCTAAAAAATATCGAGGTATATCGTAATCTTATATCATTACGTAGAGCATAGTTTAACTTTGTTTCTTGTAAACCTAGCTCAATTATTATTTTCGACAAAAGGCTTAGACCTAGTCCAAATTAGGCCAGCCATTTAGATAAAATTTCTTACCCCATGAGTGGTTATTCTGATTACTAATAAGCGAATACTTATAAGATGTATAAAAATAATTATTAAACTATGTACTACAGGTAAGAGGTGACTTAGTCTATTTACCGTCGGTTTCCCGGGTCCAGGATATAGGCTAGCCTAAGCCTAGTCGCCATCCGAGTTAGGTGGAATAGGGTGGTTAGTGTACTTTATTATCAAATGTCTGTATGTATATATTCGGGCTTACATATATTAGCATACTATCTTATAGGTCTAGTTTAATACTATGATGCCTGTAGGGGCTCTTCCTCATATTTGAAAAACTCATTGGTTTTCGATCCGTTTTCTTTTTTCATACACAATGTAAAAGCTCTCTTCTACTCTATGATGATTACGTATTTGCTGAACAAGAGGACAGATACTGTGATATAAAATACTTCTTTAATCTGGCTTATATTACAGTCGAAGTAAGGAAAAAAGCTTGTTAGAAAAAAAATCGTCAGTGTTGTGTTAGCAATTGTTCTCGTTCATGATCTCTTCCTCCTCACGGGTCATCATTTGGATTTCTTGATCGAAATACGTGGATGTCCAAGTTTTACCCAAGGTATATAGAATAAGGGTTTTACCTATACACGAAAATATGAAAAGAATAAAACAGGTTTGACATTTTGTAAGGCTGCATTTAATGCTCCGTACACGTCATCGTGTTTTTTCCTTGACATCCTGAACCACCACCTTACCATGATCAAATGTTTTATCAGCAAATTGGATCTTGGTTGATTATAAAAGTACTTTTAAAGCTATATGAGTCATAAGAAAATTTTAAAAAGTTCATTGAATAAAAAACTCATGCTAGACTTTAGTAGGCCTAAGATTGCCGAGCCATAGAAACTTTTTAGTAGTACAGTACATTAAAGCTTCACGGTTTAGACCGGTAACGAAAATAAATAAGAAAATTGAACACATCACAAAATCGGGGATAGATGACCTCAAATCGAAGTGGAATTGAGAAAATAGACTTCGTTCTATGCGTTTAAGATCGAAAGATGGAAGGAATGAACTTTACAAGCAGTGAGATCTGTCGTAGCCTTGCAAAGCATGTCACTGATATTTTACAATAGGCCTAATAACGGGATGTCTACAATAAAATTGTATTACGTACAAATACTATTATACTCACCAAAGGCCACAATAAAGAACGTAAATTTTTATTGAACGACAGATGTCAAAGCACCAATTAGAACAGATGTAAAAACACCAATCATAATGCAAGCGGTACTAGATTCTCAACTTGGTACCCAATTACTAAGCCGTTTGACTGCTCTAAGAAGACGGTTCATTCAGGCCAAATTGCAGGAAGTTCATGCTTTTAAAAAACTTCTGTTAACGATTTTCAAGAAAATAGATTAAAATACTTAAAACTTAACTGAACAAACCTTTGGTTCACGTTGATGAAGAAGGTAACTCGACACTTGACGAAAATAATGTGCGCTGTCACCCTCATCCGCTTGCTACTGCAAACTTCCGAAGGTTGATGATCATTCATGAGTCATGACACACCAGCTCAAGAGTAAAATTATTTCGTCGATAAAAAAAATTGTTAATTAAAAAGGGGCTTGTTAATTATTTAGATTTCCAAAATATTGTAGCAATTGGAAATATGGAAAAATGGGACATTTGATTCTCAACTAGGAAAATAAAATTGTACGTAAGATAACGGACGAATATTGACGTTACTTTAGTTTAGAAACAGATCTCATAGATTTTGAAAATGTAGGTAAACACTAAGTTTAATTTTTATATGTATACATTATTTACGGGAGAGAGTTCTGTATACTCAGTTTAATTATTTGGTTCATATATTTAAAGCATAAATCCAAAGATAAACAAGTAATTTAGGTTTTGATTACAGTTTTCTTAGACCTATCTGGCTTCGTGAGATGTGATACCTATGGTTAGCTCAGCTCGTTTGGTGCATAATTATACAATTTATATATATTATATGCATATATAAATATATATGCATAAAAATTTAGGTTGAAGCACAAGGTTTAGATTTAGGTATATTGTTTAGCTCATTCAGTGAGGGTTTCGACTTCCTAGGGTAAACGACCGGACGGCGACATGTTCACTCGAAAAAGACCACTTTTTCCACTCGATATTTAATTGGTGAAACAACAATACAATTACATCTTTAAGCATATCATTCAAAAGACTGAAGAAATGAGATATATGAAACCGCCATACGAACTAAAATAAACATGTGAAGTCTTCGTAAAATATGTGTTCAAGGCAGTTTTTAAATCCAATATGGCGTCTCTTCGAGACTAGTACAATTCGTCACTCACATGGCGGCCACGTCCTTCCCAGCGCTCATTTGAACAATATTTGCGTATATATGTAACGTTTATTGATATTAATGAAGGTTGTAGTTGTAATCGGCACATTAAAACATTTTCTTGCCTATACTAGTGAAAGTATGAGACGTCTTATTCCCGTTGTCATGTTTTAAACTGAAATGCATTTTTACCTTGCCATCGGTGGTTTTATCCTAACCGCCATCACAACTGAAACTCCACAGTGCTTATTTGATTGTAATTATACACATTTTGTTCTTAATTCACTCCAAATTCCACTTGAAACACGTGAGCTTGTTCACAGCAAAACCGTGGCAGGAACAATTTTTCAGTCTTATTGTACATCTGGCTACCAAAAACATCCGCGAGCAGACGACGGATAAGTGAATTGTTTATGACAATTTTTGTATTTTTGCCTGCGCTTTTCATTGATTTAAGTCTATATTACTATTTTGACTTTTTTATTTTTAATATTTATTGTTGAAATAAATATAACCTTTAATGATTGCGTACTACGAATGCCAAATGGAAAAATCGTTGCCAATTTAGTGGAGCTTGCACACGCCGACGCCTTTACAAACTGTTTCCATGAATTCTAGCTGCCGTAGTGATGCAATGATGATAAAATTGCTCATATATATATATATATATATATATATATATTATATATATATATATATATATATATATATTATATTACAAATAGATACGCTAAATTCACTTATTTCCACCGTTTTATGTAAGTCTTATCCCCATTTTGGAGGGTAACACAGCAATTGGCAACAGCTCTTGCTGGGTCTTGAGTAAACTGATGTTCTCAGTTTTTTACCTCTGCTGTTTAGGTTGGTATTGCCTGTTCCTACTCCCCCTGGTTTTAATTTTTCTTATAATTCATTTGTCTATCGATGCTTTAAGACGATTTGTTCATCATTGTAGCCTGAAAATGCGATGAAGTATTTTTTTTTTCATTCTAGCTATTGTATAAATTTATATTTTTCTTAGTCAAAATATGTGGGCCTCAATGCTAACTTCCATCTTTTAACGATATTCTGGCCGATGCAAATTCGGCCTCATTAATTTTTTACGGTGCGAAAACAGTCTAGTGGCCCAGGGAGCGGAAGCCATTGCGTCATGCTACGGCGGTAATCCAGCAGTCAAACGTCTTCACATATCCAAAATGTAAATAATAAAGGTATTATGAGAGCATTACGATTATAACAATTTCGTGAATATCTGATAACAATCTGCATGAATAACTGGTAAACTTCTCAAATATGTATTCTGTACACTTAAGTTACCATTTTCTGCAAGAAAGTTGAGTATGACACTTCATCTAGAATTAGTACCAAATTAGTGCCAAATTTCATCGATATCCATTCCGCCGTTCCGGAGATCCAGATATCGACATTTGGCATTCAGGGGATGTGTTAGGGTGTAGGTGGGTGAGGGACCTAGCATATCTGTGGAGCGATAACGTTAAAGGTACAACTGTGATAGTCTTTCTGAAAGCTTGTGCTCTGTTGTGGAGCGTTTCTGGGTTTGTTTTTTGAAATAATTAAATTCTAAAGTTACAGTATATATACACATACATAGTGTATATATATGTATATACTATATTATAGTGTGACAGAGGTGCAAGCGCACTATTGGACCATTCCATGTATACTTACAGAGTTGTGGAAGCCTAAGCAGCTGTAGTTGAATGTGAAGGTGCAGAATGGAGTGATGATTGCAGTCTTCTTTATGTCTTCTTTAGCTACCAGCACTTGGAAATACCCTTTTAGCAGATCAATCTTGGTGAATATTTTTGCTCCTCTCAATTGGTTTGTTATATCTGCTATATTTGGTCTTGGGTATTAGTTTCGTTTTTACATTCAGCCTTCAGTAATCTCCACAGGGGTGTCGTGTTATGTCTGCTTTTGGTTCCATTTCTTTGAATACCTTCTTTACATACCTAGGTAAATTTTTGGGAGCAAGACGTCTGAATCTTGAACGGATTGTGGGACCTGTCTCTATGTGATTTTGGATCTTGTGCTTTGCTGATTTTGCTAGGTCATGTTTGAGGTCGTTTCTGAATATTTCCTCGAATTCTTGTAGTAATTCGCTCACTTCTGGTGGTGGGACGTCCAGTGCGAAGGGACATATTGTCTGTTACTGCTTGATGCTGCTTTTTCTTTCGTTGTTATGTTAAGCAGTTGTTTTTGTGCGACATCAACTAGTAGGTTGTGCACTGTTAGGAAATCTGCCCCTAACAACGCCATTGTCACGTCTGCTGTTATGAAAGACCAGTGGTAGCCTTTCCCGTCAAAGGTAACTTTCATCTGCCGCCTGCCGTACATTGTCAGTGGTGCTCTG
>NC_087215.1:35694435-35791935 GCF_015104395.2 Macrobrachium nipponense
GTGGTGCTCTGCTAGCTGCCGGGGCTTGTAGGTAGGATGGTGGGGTGGGGTTGATTCGTTGGCCCGGTCTAGCTGGGATAAAAGATCTGCAAGCTGCGGTGTTCTCTAGGAACTCCATGTCAGACCTTTTATCCTATAGGAAGAAGCACTGGCAGGCATGATTTCTCTTTTAAGGCAACCTGTCTGCCTGCCCCCGCCCCCTGCCCCCACGGACACTAGTATGGGTGGGTTGCCTGTGCAGCCCAATTGGTTGGTGTGTTTTGAAAATTGGCAGCCCTTGTTGCACTTTCTTGCCTTGCTCTGGAACCTCCTGTGAAAAAAGCATATACTGTCAGTAGGCTCTTGTCTCAGCTGTGGCTTGTGGGGGTTTCCTTTGGCTTCTTGTTTGGGGAAACATCCTTTGTAAGTGGGAGTGGCTGGCTTGTCTGCATTGCTGTCTCTTTGTTTCTGATGAATGTTCGGTGCGATGTGCTGCTGATGCTGGCTGTGAAGGGTCTGCTGCCTTGTGTGGTGTGTACCTCGTCTACCATTACCAGAAACTCTTCTATGGGCATGGTGGAGGCTTTGGGCATGGCTGCTACTGTCTGGCAGGGAAGTTTGGTGAGGAGTACCTCCCTCACGAGGTCCAAAGATGATTCAGTTTGGGTGCCCTTGGCTGTCAGGGTGATCAGTCACTGCAGTTGTTTATATACGTGTGATGGCTGTTCATCACCTATTGTGCTCCATAAGTGATTGAGGAACTTCTTTGCTCTTTGGGTGGGCGGCATGCTGAAGGAAGATTTTAGCTGGTCCTTCAGGAAGTCGTAGGTGATGGGGGCTTCTAGTTCTTTGAGCCATCCTGCTATCTGCTCGAAGATGTCCAGCAGGAATTTATAAAGACAGCGTCTGCTTTCTGCGTCAAGGAGGTTATCTCCTTTGAGCAGAATATCGTTTCTGCCATAAAAAACCATGCTTCTGGGTGGTGAGGTGTGAAGGGCGGTAGTCGGATGGAGGCAGCTGCAAGGCTCTCACTGATGGTGTGGGGGTCATTGTGTTGGCATGGTCGATCATCTCTCTGGAGTCACCATTGTGAGTGAGAAGCAGGTGACATTACAAGTCAGAAGCTAACTAGTTTATTCCTCCAAAATTCACAAAGGTCAATGGCTCATGCGAACCGCAAAGTAGTCCCATCCTCTCGATAGACTGAGGAAGGGGTTTAACTCTGGGCACCTGTGTTTCTTCACAGATGCAAAATGACAGATACATAGATATTAGATATATGAACATAACATAAGTATACATAGGTTGAATAGCTGGCAGAATGATGTACAGAATGATGACAATTCAAAAGAGGTGACGATAACAATTTTGGAGATATTTACATAGAACGTGATCACGAGAGTCTGTGTTTCTCTCAGCCATGTGGCGAGCACACGGTCGTTCTCTTGTGGAGATGTTAATTCGTCAGGTAGGCCTACCATGTGGGTTTGGCACGTTGGGGCTACTATACATACATATATAATTTATACTTATAAATATATATATATATATATATATATATAATATAAATATATATACATATATATATATATATGTGTGTGTGTGTGTGTGTCCCTCCCTCCAGAATATGAGCTTCCAGAAAAACTAAGTATCACGGCTGTATCTTATACCATTATTGCTCCACAGATAATATGTTAGTTCCCCCTCCCACCCACACCCTACCACATCCCTAGAATGCTAAAATCGATATCTGGATCTCTGTAACGACAGAACGGATTTCGATGGAATTTGGTATGATTAGAGACCTTAGTGGGAAGCCTCTAAAGCCAGAGGAGCTTCATCCCGGTCAGTTGACTATTCCCATAGTTATAAAGCGCCAAAGTCGGGGTTTTTGTGTACTCTGGGTGGCTGGGCTTGACTATCCGGCAACTACCGTGGCAGTTGATATGATTTCATTTGTTTTTATGCTGTTCGTGAATGAGCCACAGTGATCGACTTTGGTGGATTTTAGGCCAGTGAGTCGCGGACGATGGCCCTCGCAACTGTGTGCGGTTTACACATTATTATAACCACAATCACTCTGTATTATATTGCATTAAGAAAATCTAACACATTGCAATAATAAAAGTTCCGTAGCTTGTACTTAGAGATTTTGGAAGGGTAAGGAATGTTTGTATAGGAGAAATGTATGTAGAATAGTATTATATTGGGCAGGGTTCAGTTAGTTTTAATTTTAGAACAAAAGAGGAATATTACTTGATCAGAAATCTAAGTGGAACGGTAACAAATTCATTCTAATTACTCATAGAAGACGTGGTTCAAGGAACTGACGAATTTGACCTGCGTAGTTTTGGGGATGTGAGGGAAACGCGCATTGAAATAGAAGTAAAAAGAATCGAATATACAGTACTATTCTCATAAACCTTTGCTTTATGTGGTGATTGGTTGCCATATGTATTTTAAAGCTATCTGTCAAAATAATTGGTGTGTTTACGAAAGAGAGAGAGAGAGATGAGTTGCCCGAGTACGATTATCTTTAAACGAACATTCTTTTTATTAGCCTTATCGAAAAACACTAGACTTCCTTGTTATTAGCCTTATCGAAAAACACTAGATTTCCAGGGATGTGTGATTCACTACTGGTAGGCTACGGTCCAGTTTTCTTTAGGGCACCATATTCCTTCCAATTGCAAAGGAACTTGAAAGCATTCAAACGTTTTAATATCAATGTGTTATAGATGTATTGCGAGCCTTTTTATCACGTAACAGGCTCGTCATTATCCTATAGATTGTCTGTGAAATTTGGAATTTTAATGAAAGAACCGTTTCTAGTTTTCGGAAAAGATAACTGTTGTGCCGGCTTTGTCTGTCCGTCCGCACTTTTTCTGTCCGCCCTCAGCTCTTAAAAACTACTGAGGCTAGAGGGCTGCAAATTGCTATGTTGATCATCCACCCTCAAATCATCAAACATTCCAAATTGTAGCCCTCTAGCCTCAGTAGTTTTTATTTCATTTAAGGTTAAAGTTAGCCATGTTAGACGTAGGTATGGCCACCACCGTCGGGAGGTTAAAGTTTATGGGCCGCGGCTCATACAGCATTATACCGAGACTACCGAAAGATAGATCTCTTTTCGGCGGCCTTGATTATACGATGTACAGAAAACTCGATTGCGCAATCGAGTTTTCTGTGCTACAGCGTAAGATCAAGGCCGCCGAAAAGAGATCTAGTTTTCGGTGGTCTTGATATAAGGATGTATGAGCCGCGGCCCATGAAACTTAAACCCGGACGGTGGCGCCCATGCCTACATCGTTGCCAGCCGCACGATCATGGCTAACTTTAACTGTAAATAAAATGAAAACTACTGAGGCAAGATGGCTGCTATTTGGTATGTTTGATGATTTGAGGGTGGATGCGCAATTTTTTTTTCTTTTTAATCCCCCATGAGAAAATGTAATTGGCTGCCAAGTGAAGATTAGCTGCATTATGATTATATATTCATACGTAAAAAACGAAGGTTTTGCAAATTGCGTCTAAGCGCTAGAATTCAGTCGCCAATTCATATCGACGAACTGCTGAGATTTCAGAAAATAACTTCAAATCTTGTCTAAACTTTCGTAATGCCAACTCTCTCTCTCTCTCTCTCTCTCTCTCTCTCTCTCTCTCTCTCTCTCTCTCTCATCATTCAGGGCTATTATGCATTATTTTTCCTGTCTAGCTACACCTAAGAACGATTCTGTAGATGAATTAATTTACTTAGAATAGATGGCGCTTAGAGTGTAGTGCCGTACCCTTTCAGAAATAGCCATTGACAAAGTTGTTCAAGAAAACTGTTGATGACCTGAGCCTTAGGAAAGTAGGGGTCATTAGGAGGTCTGCTAAAAACATACTAAAGATAAACAATTATTGTTATCATTGTTATTGATGTTTTCTAAGTTCGAGTCTTTGCAGCGTCCCTTTGGCCCTTAGCTGCAACCGCTTTCATTCCTCTTACTGTACCTCCGTTCATATTCTCTTTCTTCCATCTTACTTTCCACCGTCTCCTAACAATTGATTCATAGTGCAAAAGCGAGGTTTTCCTCCTGTTACACCTTTCAAACATTTATATTCTCAATTTCCATTGCAGAGTTGAATGACCTCATATGTTCCTGCACTTGGCTTTGGACCTGAATCGTATATTCTATTCTTTCAGCACCTTTAAATTCACACATTTTTATTAATCATTTTTATTTTTATAATTTCAATCCACACAACTGGATACTATAATCCGTTTCTCTTCCGCCTGACCTTGGAATAACCTCGGCACTTCGAACCTGAGACTAAGTAGGAACCTTGGTGAAGGAACATTTCAAAATGACATTTTTTTTTTTTTTTCATCACTGGGATTCCCTTCCACTTCCTCTCGCACAAACAAATCAAGTTGGAAAAACACTTGGCATTCAAGTTCCGCAAGATTCGTTGAATAGAATTTTTTCCCTTAATTACAAGGAGTTCAGTTCTCCTTTACCCGCCTAGAAGGTTTTCATTTACTTTGCAATTTCTTCTTCTTCTTCCTTCTTTTCTTCTTCTTCTCTTCCTTCTTCTTCTTCTTTTCTTCTTCTTCTTCTTCTTATTATTATTATATTATTTATTTTTTTTTTATTCTTATTATTCATTAGTTATTATGATTATTATCATTATTATTATGATTGTTATTATTATTATTATTATTATTATTATTATTATTATTATTATTATTATTATTATTATTATTATTATTAATGATTGTTGATGTGGTGGTTTTGCTTTTATTGTTTTTTATCTTTTAAGACTTACCATCCAAATCATAATTCCTTTTACTTTATCACTTCTATAATACTATTACTACTCTTGCTATTATTGTTGTTATTACTGTGAAAGTGTACTTGTGAAATATCTTCGACATCTCCTATTAGCCCTCGGATTTTATGCTGGAGCTAACAGAGGTCTTTTTCATTTCAAAATGCGGTAAAAGAGAAATCCAATTTTGGGAAGGCTTTGCCCCTAATGCTCAAAGGTACGATGTCTGTTTTTTGGGACGAGGAGTCGGCCGTAATCACTGTACATTAGGGGAAAACAGCCCGTGTTAGAGGGCTGGGACACTGCAGTAGGTACTGTCTTTTTATTTGTCCCGAGTGAAGGGAAGATATTGAGTGTTAGGATAATCTGGCATTCACTCTAGAATGAATTAATAATAATTTCTTATAACGGTTCTAAGTCAAATAATAGAATAGGAAAGAAGACTACGAGCCTTAGCATGAAATACTTGAATGCGGGTAGTTGAAAAACAATATTATAACCAAATTGAAACAGATTTAACTAGATTGATCCAGTTGAAAGAGAATGATAGATCTTTCATAGACAAGGAAAGAGAAAGACAATGGCTTATTTTTCAACGATAATTTTAAAAATAGCCCTTTTGTGGGAGGAAAATGGTATAGATATGTTGTTACCAGAGCAAGCATTGTACGTGGTTGATACGATACTGTGTCATATAAAGGAGGATCTAAAATAATGTTCTGAATGCTAACTAGAAAGTACTTGAGCACAAGTAAAGTACCTTATGTCTTTACATTGACATGCATTGATAAGACTACTAACGTTTCTATATTACAGAAATACACACTTATTTACATTACACCCATAAAAAGGCTTTATCTCATTGCTTTTTTTTTGCCTTAGAGGTACAATTCCAGATCAGATTTTTCCTAGACACCTTGACTCCTTTTATTGTACCTCCCTTCATATTTTGTTTCTTTCATCTTATTTTTCACCCCCTCCTAACAATTGTTTCATAGTGCAACTGCGAGGTTTTCCTCCTGTTGCTGTTCCTCGTTGGACGAGTGGTTTGCGTGTTCTCCTACCGATTCGGTAGTCCCGAGTTCGATTATTCGCTCATCCAACGTGGAATCGGAGGAATTAGTTTCTGGTGATTAGAAATTAATTTATCCATATAATGTGGTCCGGTTTCCACAATAAGCTGTAGGTCCCGTTGCTAGGTAACCAATTAGTTCCTAGCCATGTAAAAATATCTAGTCCTTCGGGCTAACACTAGGAGAGCTGTTCATCAGCTCAGTGGTCTAAGATATAATACTTAGCTTCCTCCTGTTGCACCTCTCAAGCGCTCTTACTGTCAATTTCCCTTCCAGCGCTGAATGACCTCATGGGTCCCAGTGCTTGGCCTGTGGCCTAAATTCTGTATTCCATTCCACTAGACACCTTGACTTTTTATTTTATATATATTTTTTTTAAGTTCTCAGTTAGACTACTAATATCCAGGTTTAAGGAGCAAAAAGCTTTGAGCAGCTTGAAAATTTATGTACATGAAGACTTCTTGAGCTTTGTATTTATGCTTGTAAGAATCCATAGGCCGGATGTGGTTATCCAGCTGGTCAGTTTCCTATTATGTTGTTGAGATACTTTAAGAAAAAATATTTATACAAGTATGAATATACCCAACCTAAACGTATATCATATTGGACTATATATTGCACTAAGCTGAGTAACGTTTGTCAGTATTCGAGTAGAATCGTGTTTTTAAAGTATTAGTATTTTTGAAATACGGGAACTCAGGGTATATTTACAAATTTTGGTGTGTCACTATCATTGCGCAAATATACAAAGAAATAATTTATATGACCAGTATTAGACCATATTTTATAACCTGTGTTTGTCAAAGCAAATGAGGGCACAGATATTTATTACATCTCCCCCCACCCCCTCACCCCTCCCAAAACAAGTTCCAGCCCTGCTATCAGTATTTTATTTCATTTGCTTTTATTCGAATGTATTGTATTTTAGGAGTCTGAATCCAAGGACCAGTAAAATTCAAACCTCAACACAAAAACTGGAGATCAACCCAAATAAAACGAACTGAATGACCGGTTACCTTTTGTTACACAGGATTGATGGCAGAAAGAGACGCAGTCATCATTACAAAATAACTCAGAATGATAAACAGATTGAATGAAAATGCTGCAAGAATGGGGTGGCTGTATATAACAATAATAACGCCACAGAAACTGAGATTTTACTCTTTTAGTCTACGTTGATGATTATATGTTGTAAAATCAGTAATTAACACCTGAGAAATTACTGGTGTTGATTGTCAGTTTTAAAAAGGTTAGTTTGAACCACTTACGATCTATCACACAGGATACACTTCAATTCAAAATAATTCTGAAAATACTTCAAGAATCGAGCAACAATAGTATTCATGCTTAACAATAATTCTATAAAAATTTCTCATAACATGAATGTTTTTCCAGGGATTTCACAATGTCCGTTGGCCATCAGCAACCAGGTCACATTTCATTTATGCTCATCATAAAAATATTGTTTTTTTTTTGTTTAGTCGTGTAATTAGACTGACATTACTTAAAAAGTCGGTTAAAATATCAGCAATAGAGCGTTGACAATTGTGGTTGCGATTATATTCTGTATCACCAGGAAATCAGTAAAGATATTATTCGATTTTGATACAGTTGGAAATTCTTGTTTAATCTTTGTTTTATCTAGAAATATGTGTAATCCTTTTTCATTTGAAGTTTAATCGTATTAAGTGTATTTGAATTTACCCCGTAGTGAGGGGAGGGGGAAGTTCCATCAGTGCACCTTAAGTGGTACTCTGTAGGCATTACTTTAGGTTCTTTGTCGCGTCCCTTCAGCCCCTAGGTATACCCCCTTTCATTCCTTTTAATGTAAATCCGTTCATATTCTCTTTCTTCCATCATACTTTTTGCCCCCCCCCCCCCCCCCCTTACAATTGTTCCATAGTGCCACTGCGAAGTTTTCCTCCTGTTACACCTTTAAGACCTTTTCCTTCTCAATTTCCTTTTCAGCGCTGAATGACCTCATAGGCTATTCAGACGGTTGAAACCATAGATATAGAGGGGAGAGATTGGACAACCACGTGGCTGTTGTGTGCAAGTGAGGCGCCATTGCTATGTGTTGATTCCCATAAATGGCAGCTCAGTGACTACAGAGACTAGCACCAACAGAGCCACATCTGGCACCTAGTGCCAGGCCATCAACTGTGTTCCAAACTGAAACAGGATCACAGAGGAACAGGGAATCACATTTCACAAGATAGTGAAATTTTTTCATTCACGAAAATCTTTATAACTGTTGAAACAACCTCAAGTAAATGTGTTACATCAAAGTCAACTACACGCCTGTTTTCTGTGCTAATAAAATAGTGAATGGTGTAATAAGATTTCATTAAAGCGAGTTTGACATTAAATTCATATAGCTTAATAAATTAGCATATATAGAGCTATCGTCAGTCCATATAACCATGGTTGAGTTTGAGAATTTTCCCAAATACTAGTAGTAGGCCTGCTGCAGTTTAACAGTTTAAGTGTTAATGAAGTGTTATACTGTTATTTACCATGTAATCAATAAATTCTCAAACCTTCTTGTAAGCAGAGAACTCGCAAGAATTTGATTTACCAGAATGCTTTAAGGTCGTAGGCTAGGCTTCAATTTTACCATTATCATTTTTACCCTAAAGGATACTTCAAATTCATACTACATTATAGCTTTAAAAGTAAACTTTACCAACTAGCTAGTCTACCATCATCAAATAACCAAGGTTGATCATCAAATAACCAAGGATAGCCTAATATAGCCTAACCTTAGCTTAGCATAGATAGCCTTACTGGGTGTAACCTTCAGGAATGATCATTTTCTCTATCAGTCCCTCTCCACAGGCTCTGAAATAAAAAAAATAGCAGACAGAATTACGTAATGTAATTATTTCTACATATAGTACACATTGTCCGTGGTAAATGCTACAAGGATCATTATCAATCTTTAAAGACTGTTGAGAAAATTAACTGTCAATGCAGCATTATAATAATGTTGTAATGTCGCCATATCTGCAAAATGTTATGGCTTAATTGCACTAAAAATATATCAGGAAAATTGAATATTTTTATTTCTGCATACAGTACATAATGTATTAAGTAAATGGTGCATAATTTATTTGACAACTTCATGGCCAGCCGAGAAAATATATTTTAAAAAGTATTGCAACATTGTTTACATAATAGTCAACCCATAACGATGGCACCAGGCAGTGCGCGTCACAAATTGGTTTGGCTTTCATGGGTTGTCCAATCTCCACTCTACATCTGTGGCTGAATCCTACCAAATTCAATCATTTTTCCTAGCAAATCAGCACTCAGCTAACATATACGACAAAATCATCTTAGAAATGTCTCCTCTTCCTCTCTCTACTCTCTCTCTCTACCCCTCCCCCCACCTCTCTCTCTCTACTCTCTCTCTCTCTATCTTCTTCCTCTCGCTCTCTCTCTCTTCTCGCCTCTTCTCCTCTCTCTCTCTCTCTCTCTACGTGTTCAGAATGTGAAAAGTCAATGTCTCCGTATATCTTGCAACTTAACCTAGTTTGATAAGTCTTTAGCATTGTTAAGTGCCCCTGGTGAGTCAGTTGGTGTAAACAGTAAAACTCGCAAGGTACTATGGATTTAGGTAATTACGCTGAATAAGCCGTTATCATTATGTGGACTGTCTGGCAAACGATGATCTGTTGTGAGTACTAAGCTTAGAAAGTTATTATAGACATGATTGTGGAGCCTAGTAAGCTTTTCATTGTTATAACTAAGCCGGGAGAGAGTCGTCTTGATCTAGCAGATCATTTTTGTTGTATATGCTGACTACAATGTCCCCAAAAAAGGTTGTAGAAACTGATCCTCATGAGCCTGTATTGGTTTATACAGATCCTCTGTTATGTCAAAAATTTCCACGCTAAAATTACTCGGTGGTTAGAAGAAATGTTTTGAAATGGCTGAGGCATTTAACGAATTGTTCGATGTTCATATAAAATTCAAACTGATATTTGGAATGGGCAACCTTTTGTTTAAAGGACAATGGCGCGGTTTTAGTCAAATCGGCGTTTGTTTACTTTTATTATTATTGTGATGCCAAGGTTTTTTTTTTGTTTGTTTAATTTTTTATTTGCATTCTTAAAATGCCAATGTATTACAAAGTATTGTTGAGAGAGAGAGTATCCAAAAGCAATCCGCCACCCCCCCCCCCCCCCCCCCAACCCTTAACCCGCCGCACACTCCATGAGTGTAATAGCCCGCGAACGTATGCAAACCGGCTTTTATTAGAGAACCTCAGTCGACAGCATATGCATTCACTGCATTGCTTGTGGCAGTCCTATGCAATATTACGGTTATATTCATTTAATACAAATTGTCCCCCCGAGCGCTGTCCACAGACATTCATTTCCTATTAATGAATTCCATATTTGAAGAGATCAAAATATACGATCAAGGAATTGATCAATAGCCTCCGTCGTTTGGCATTCTTAGAATTCGGATGGGAGTCATTATTGACGTTAGGATCTCTGATGATTTATTTTGCCATTTTTTGTTTTGGGTGAAATTAAAAATGTGTGGCATTTGTCCCATCGTTTTCATCGGTTTCGCACGAATTTCATTACCCAGCCGTGTTAAAATGAAGCATCTGTAAGGTTTATCAATCCTTTTTCAAAATATACATACGCACACATACTTACTTTTGTACATTTACACCAATATAGTTGCTTATCTTTTAAAAATACTAATAATTTATTTGGTTGTCTTTTAAACTAAACACTTCTGCAATTATTAATATTTTCTGGAACCTCACTCCAACCTCAGCAAAAATTCTATGTCCCTGGATACTACTGAATCGAAGGAGAGAGAGAGAGAGAGAGAGAGAGAGAGAGAGAGAGAGAGAGAGAGAGAGAGAGACTTAACTGTCTTAAATTCTGTTAATTGAAATAAAAGAGAGCGAGAGAGAGAAAAAAAGCCATAATCCACACTATCATTGCTTTCTACTCTTATTCTCCCTCGTGAAGTGTCTTCATACTTCCTTTTTTCCTTCGTAGATGGGTAATTCCGTCAGTGCACCTTCCAGCGCCAACCCGTTTCATACCTTTTACTATACCTCCGTTCGTATTCTCTTTCTTCCATCTTACTTTGCACCCTCTCCTAACAATTGTTCCATAGTGCAACTGCGAGGTTTTCCTCTTGTTACACCTTTCACACCTTTTTTGCTCTCAGTTTCCATTTCAGCGCTGATTGTCCTCATAGGTCGCAGTGCTTGGCCTTTGGCCTAAGTTCTATTTTCTATTTTATAGTTCCTTTTCTGTCGATACTATTTCAACCCTGATCCGTTGAGATTCCTTTTTCTGTCGATATTATTTCAACCCCTGATCCGTTGAGATTCCTTTTTCTGTCGATATTATTTCAACCTCTGATCCGTTGAGATTCCTTTTCCGTCGATATTATTTCAACCCCTGATCCATTAAGATTCCTTTTTCTGTCGAAATTAATTCAACCTCTGATCCGTTGAGATTCCTTTTCCTGTCGATATTATTTCAACCCCTGATCCGTTGAGATTCCTTTTTCTGTCGATATTAATTCAACCTCTGATCCGTTGAGATTCCTTTTCCCTCAATATTAATTCAACCCCTGATCCATTGAGATTCCTTTTTCCGTCGATATTATTTCAACCTGTGATCCGTTGAGATTCCTTTTTCTGTCAATATTATTTCAACCTCTGATCCGTTGAGATTCCTTTTTCTGTCGATATTATTTCAACCCCTGATCCGTTGAGATTCCTTTTCTGTCAATATTATTTCAACCCCTGATCCGTTGAGATTCCTTTTTCTGTCAATATTATTTCAACCCCTGATCCATTGAGATTCCTTTTTCTGTCGATATTATTTCAACCTCTGATCCGTTGAGATTCCTTTTTCTGTCGATATTAATTCAACCCCTGATCCGTTGGGATTCCGTTTTTCTGTTTATTATTTAACAACCCCCTGATCCGTTGAGATTCCTTTTTTCTGTCAATATTACTTCAACCCCTGATCCGCTGAGATTCTTTTTTTATGTCAATATTATTTCAACCCCTGATCCGTTGAGATTCCTTTTTCCGTCGATATTATTCCAACCCCTGATCCGTTGAGATTCCTTTTTCTGTCGATATTAATTCAACCTCTGATCCGTTGAGAAGGAGATTCCTCCCTTTTACCGCAAAACGTTATCATTTGTATTAACAGGAGTAGTAGTACAGTTTATAAATATCCCTATACCTGCGTTTATGTCTCCCGTAGCTACGACGCCCGCGACAAGATTGACAGGGGCGAAGTGACCGGAGGAAGAAGCAATCGGATGTCTCTGGAGGCCGGAGGGACGTCGCTGGTTATCCGGGAGGTGCGGAAGAAAGACCAGGCCGAGTACAGGTGCCGCGTCCACTTCCGGATGTCTCCCACCTGGACGCAGCGACTTCTGCTCACGGTCCCAGGTACTGTTTGGCCGCTGAACATTTGCAATGAAGAGAACTGTATTCAAATTGTATTTCTGGTCTGGTTTTGTCACAGATATATTAAAAGTAGCGTATTAGGACCAATTACTTTATTAAATATTGAAGGCTGGATATTTCCAAATCCTTTCTTATCATTTCACACAGATTTGCATTTTGAATGTTGAAAGGGAATATGAGAACTTGACTATCAGATTTGATTTCGATGTTAAACCTCTTTCACAGACAGCTTTTAAAAATAAAAAAAATACGCTCAAACACTAAGGATAAAAAAAGCAGGGGAAATGTTGGATTTCACCTTTTATTTTACTGCGTTGCTAGTGTGCAGTCGCGTAAGCTCTTTCAATATGCTACGCTCTACAAACACGATTTATTTGAATAATTTCGTAACAGCATAGCTTTGCCTTCATTATTTCCGATTTCTGCTTCCAGAAATTGTTGTGGATGTGGAGCTAACCGATGGGACAGGGCGTCCGTTGGAGGGACCCAGGGTTGGACCGCTGCCTGAAGGGTCTTCCCTTGTCTTAGCGTGTCAGGCAAATCATCGTGAGTAATATCTCTCTCTCTCCTTCCGTACATAGATGTATGTGTTTATATGTATATATGTCAAACAAGAATACATATGTATAAAAACCCTGAGGTTGGACAGAATTTAATGGTGAAATATATATATATATATATATATATATATATATATATATATATATATATAATATATATATATATATATATAAGCCATAAGGAACTTGAGGAAGACATCTCAGGCATTTGCAAGGTTTATTGGTAACGTTTTTAAAGCCTAGCCTCATTATAAAAGCCGTAAAACATATATACGAATACATTAAGAACATCATAAAAGACTTGGGCTTAAAAATGCTAAAAAAAGTACAAAACATTCAGTTTAAAAGTTTTTAGCATATTATTTTTTAAGTCCGAGTCTGTTATGATGTTTTAGTGTATTTGTGTATATTTTTACAGCTTTGACAATGAGGCTAGGCCTTGAAAACGTTAGCAATAACCTTGCAAATGCCTGAGATGTCTTCCTTCAAGTTCCTTATGGCTATATTTTAGTTTGATTGCCACTGACCCTCCTTAAATACATATAACATATATATTATATATATATATATATATATATATATATATATATATATATATATACATACATACATATATATATGTATATATATATATATATATTATATATATGTATATATATATATATATATATATATATATATATATATATATATATATATATATATATATATATGTGTGTGTATGTATGAGGGTCGGTGGCATATATATATATAGATATATATATTTATATATATATATATATATATATATATATATTTTTATTATATATATTATATATTTCTATTTAAATTCTGTCCAGCCTCAGGGTTTTTATACACATGCATTCTTATTTGATCGCAGGTTAAAGGTGTTAAATTCGGCTCCTACGAGGTAATGTATTTCGTTTTGATAACTCATTTTCTTCATCTTGGCTACCAAGACTTGATGTAGACCTTACCCATTCTTATTTAGGATGCTGATCCCGTATTTAGTAGCTTCATCTTTATCTACTCGATACAACAGAGTGGAATAATTATTTTCATTAGTGACCCAGCTATACACCTCTTCCGATCTTGTTATTCTCCGCTATAAGGCGGCCCATTTCTTTCTTATTTGTTGCAATAGTTGCTCCCTCCGTCCCGTGGAGCGAAGGGAAATGTTGAATCCCTGAATGACGCCGTTGAGCGAATTTCTGCCGCCATTCTTGACAAGTTTCTTTGTTGTTCTTTTCTTTCAAGAGGGAAATTGTGTCACTCCCTTCACATAGTCTTGCTTTTCTTTGTTCCCCTGACTCTCATGCTTATCAATGGCGTTGAGTTGAATACAGAATTTAGGCCAAAGGCCAAGCACTGGGACCTATGAGGTCATTCAGAGTTGAAATGGAAATTGACAGTAAAAGGTTTGAAAGGTCTTACAGGAGGAAAACTTTGCAGTAACACTTTGAAACAATTGTAAGGTGGGGTGGAAAGTAAGATAAAAAATAGAGTATGAAAGGAGGTACAGTAAAAGGAACGAATGTGGTTGCACTAGGGGCCGAAGACACGCTGCAAAGAACCTTAAGTAATGCCCACAGTGCACCGTATGTGGTCCACTGACGGCATTAACCTCCTACGGGGCTTATGCTTATCTTCAGGACAAGGCTGCCTTTTATTGTACAGATCCTGTACATTTTAGGTAGTCACAACGTAACAGTTATCATTTGAAAGTTCAAAAAACCACGTCCTCTATCATCAAAGATCCTATTGAATGAATATTTCCATACACATGAAAGAGAGGAAAAGAAATATAGTAATAGATTTATTTCCTTTCGTGACGCTAAACTTAATGGATTAGTTGAGAACGGCCATAATATTAGTGAACTATAGAAAAGGTAGGCTTCTCGTATTTCGGCAGTGAATGGAAACAAGCTATGCTCATACTGCTGGTCACTTGAGCAGATTAGTAACTAGCGTTGTGCGCTGGTCAATTCTGTTAGGTGCCACACTGCCTGGAAGGTGGAAGCACTATACAGCAACACACTTTACTCAGTGTTGCATCTAACAGTTCGCTTAAAGAAATAATTCACTGAAATGGAAGAAGTTAAGTATTATTGATGAAAGCGAAAGGCTATTCAGCTCTGTTAATTAGCTGGAATAAAATTATCAATAATTGTAAAAGACTTCGAAATAGATAATAAGAATTAACATTTAAAATGCATAACGTGGCAAAATTAATTAATTGAAAAAGTATTAGTCAGTCCTTTGATCTTCTCGTACAGGTTGTTGTGTGATGTGCTAGAGGATGAAGAAGCATTATACAAATGTACATAAATAAACAAAGGAATAAATTAACAGAAAATAAATGCAGTTTGTCTCCCAGTCACAAAAGAATATGAAGTTTCACTTCTCCCAACTTTGAGATCCCATCAAATCCGGGTAGAAAATCCAGTACAATTGAGCATGGATTAATCTGGTAAGAAAATAAATAAAGAAATAGAAGGGGATTTGGCTGACAGTAACTTTGCCTTATGTTGTATATATATGAAATAACAATAATAACATATTCTAACATTAACTGCTTAAATGATAAAGGATATTGTCCCGGGTACAATTACTGCCTTTAGTCACCTTTGAACCTTCACAGGAGCTTCACAGGTTGGACATCGTCGGCCATTACCTTTCCTTTCGCGTTGCTCATACTCAATAAACCGATGGACTTTGGTCTTAATTCTCGGGCCACTTCATCAATTTCACTTCGCTCCTTCTCTCACTCCACCAAACTTCCAATTTCTGTACCATTTGCACCCATTTTTCTTCTATCATTTCTATGTTTTGTGTCTTACCAGAACTCCGCAGCATACTATCTAATCTGTGGTAGCCTTGTACAAACGTTTCTTATATCTCTGCATTTCTCCATGTGTATTTCCTTCTCACTCGAGGTATATTGCGTCTCAGTGGCGCGGTCGGTATGGTGTTAGCGTGCCACCTCGTTGGCCGCGAGTTCGATTCTCGGGCATTCCATTGAGGTGTGAGAGATGTGTATTTCTGGTGATAGAAGTTCACTCTCGACGTGGTTCGGAAGTCACGTAAAGCCGTTGGTCCCGTTGCTGATTAACCACTGGTTCCATGCAACGTAAAAACACCATACAAACAAACAAAACAAAACAAACTCGAGGTATATTATTTTCTGTCATTCGAGCTAAAAACAAAGGAAACGGTTGATAGCAGTGAAAACGGAACAGGTTTAAGAGTCTCTCGAGAAAATAACATCTTTCAACTCGTGATTTATTCTTCACCTGTTCCATGAATGCTACGAGCTTCCTGTCTTACTCTCCCCATGAGTCTCCTCTTTTTAAAATCGGCCGTCATGTGTAAAGACTTAAGACAAACTCCAGTAAGATTTTAATGATTTCCATTAATCCAACACCGATAAAAACAAACGTCGCACCATTATCTTGCCTTCCATTGTCTCATAGAACAGGACTCATTCAAGAATGTGTTTTATTTTTTACGAGAACTTCGAAAATCGCCGCTCATTACAGTTTAGCTCTGCAATATCCAGTCAGCACTGTGACATTTGTAAACTTTAGCTCTTCAACCTTCCGTACACATAAACTTTCACAATCAACCCCAAAAAGTTTCAAAACGCTTCAAAATCTCTCCGACACCTGCGTCAAGTCAAAGGGGCCAGTACAGCCAGAGGTGACGGTATTGGACGCAATTAAACATTTATTTGTTGGTTGTTTACAACTCATATTTTACGGTGATGATTTCAACTCACTATTTCATCTGACGAAATACTTAGATGTTGTTTTATTACTCCTAAAGAGGACAAGTTCAGTAAGAGATAGACAAGAAGACATAATGACCTCAGTTTCAGAATTTAATCTTTTCTGTTATGCATACATACTTTTGTGAACTTAATTATTACTATCGTTTTAAAAGCATCGATGTTTAGAGGAACAAGTGTGAGGAAAGGAGAAAGATTGTTCAGCTGATTCCGTGAGGAGAGAAAAAGAGTAAAGAAAATATCTCATGAATGACTTGACCGGTAGTGGGGTTAAAATGACTTCATAGATTCCCCAATTTCGCTTACTCGGCGAGTAAGCCTTCAAACTATTTGGTTGTTGTTGGTGGGGGCTGGGTTGTAAGATAGGTCTATGGAAGAACCTAAAAAGATCTGAAAAAGGTGTTTCGCGTTGAGTTAAAGATTCGGGAATTTTAGGAGAGGCTATTTATGATTCATTAATTAGAGTGGAAATATAAAGAATAAATTATGTAGTTAAATAGTACAAACAAATTATTTCTTATAAAATATAGTGTATTTGTTTAAATTTTCGTTGGTAAAGGTCCCATATGACCGTAGATTTTAGATCGTTTTAATTTATTTGGTGTCTTGAATTTAGGCTGTGTTTCTGTTCGATTATTTCGTGTTTCCACTTATAACTGAGAATATATGAACGTGTTCAGTTTGTATCCTTTTTATTTGATCTTTGTTTTTAGTATGATTAGTACTAAGTATGAGTATTAATTACAAAGACCACTTCACGTTAAGTTTTTGCAACTTATGCGTGAAGGGAAAGTCTTGCACGTGTCTCGAGTAAGCTGGAGGTCGTTTAGCGCCTTGTTAAATGTGATTTGATTATATACATTTACAAGTAGGATGATTCTCTATCATCCACGTTTGTAATTTGTCTTCCATCCCAACTGTGACCCACAACAGTCGGCTAGCATCCACGTATATTATTCGTTGCTCAAGTCATCAAAGCATACTGGCTTTGTAAGGAAACTGCCTCGTGCCGTCTCTTTCCTCGCCTGGCCATTGGGATCGATCACGGGTTCCTCCGTTGTGAGTCGAGAGTGGTACCAAAGAGAGAGAAGAGAGATGAGAGAGAGGATGAGAGAGAGGAGAGAATAGAGATAGAGAGAGAAGAGAGGAGAGAAGAGAGAGAGAGAGGGGGGGGGAGGGGGGGGGGGGGGGGCACTCATGAGGAACATAACAGTTCTTAACGGCGGCTCTTATCGACTCCACTAACCGTTAAAACATGTCATAACCGTTGTCACACACTGGCACTTATAACTTCGGCTCCATTCCCAGCCTGATTAGCAAGTGACAATCAGCCGAATTTTTTATTTTCCGGCACAAGCGTGACGCCATAAACGAATGATTTCTTTTCCGTCTATCAGGCTTCAAGAAAAATATTGAGTTGATATGCTTCAGTATTTATTTTTGGTTTTGAATGTTCATAAGATTCGACACTTAATCAATGCGATGGAGCGTTTCAAAATGTTTCATATATTTTTTGACTTGGTAATATATTAGTGTCTGATGATTTTATTCAGTGGAAAATTTTATTTCAATGCATTTCCCGAAAAGTGAAGTCCTTTGTTGGCAAGCTAAAATTAGTAATTTAGAACTTTTCTGTGAAGAGATATCAATCACCGTTTCCATTGTTTCATATTTCCCCATTTCCACATATATTTATTTATATATGTGGAAAAGTGCCTGTTTTTATTATGGGTTTTAAAAATGGATGAAGTTCTTCAGTATTCTGAAATGTCTCCAAACAATTCACTCTTTCTCAGACAAATGTTTCCCCGCAGATTTATAGCTATAATGACCTTCTTTCAATCGCTCCCTAAACTATTACCTTTCCTCTACGTACTTTGACAATTGCGGCTCATTCACTCCTTTGTAACCTGCTCCCTAATGGTGAATATTTTAGTCAGTGAAACATCGGTACATTTTCTGGCATTTTTTGAGTTCTCACTCCAATTTTGTGTGAAATAGGCAGGGTAGTAATTGCAGCTATACAGTAAGGTCCGCGTTGAACAAATGGTTAACGTGCTCGCCTTCCAATTCGGTGGTCTGGAGTTCGATTCCCCACTCAGCCAACGTGGAATCAGAGGAATTTATTTCTCGATATAATGTGGTTCGAATCCCACGATAAGCTGTAGGACCCGTTGCTAGGTAATCAATAGGTTCCTACCCATGTAAAAATATCTAATCCTTTGGGCCAGCCCTAGGAGAGCTGTTAATCAGCTCATTGGTCTGGTTAAACTAAGATATACTTAATTGCAGCATTACCTTGTGACTAAGAATCGACGCCATGTTATTGTGGGAAGAATTTTAGAAGAAACTTTCTCTTTAATGTCTTTTGCTGTTTTAGAAATAAACTACAGTCTTTGTGCGATTGCCGTTTTAGAAGTAAGCTACAATAACGGCATGCAGGCTATAGAAATTTTTCAGATAAAGTCAGTCGATCTTTACATAAGTAGTATTAAATATTACTCGGCTAAATGCACATACATAGTCCTGGTAGCTCAGGGTTTTAGCTAGGACTGTACAGTGGTATGATCCATAGTTCAGGCTTATTCGTGGATGAATTGATTTCACTGATAAACGATCATACCTTCTGTGTGAGTTGAGAAAGGGAGCTTTTGGGTCCGTAGGCCTACCTGCCGAGACCTCAGTAACCCCTGCCTGGTTTCCACGACTCTTAACTTGGGTGAACGACCTTTAAACCGTCGTCCGTTATAGGAAGAAGAGTATCTGTTTACAGTAGTTACGATTCGGTCGTGTGACTGTTAACTTTTCGTGTCTCTGCTACAACGAGTTATTGGAAAATACCGATTGAAATCCGTGACTCGCCCTTACTCACCATTTTGATCAATTCGATACTTTTCTTTCTGCCTTAACATAACTCCTCTTACCCTGTCAAGTTCTTGTCTGCTTTCTTTTGACTTCAGATCCTCAATATTCACTTATAGAATAATTTCCAGATCCTTATTACTCCAGACTATTCTTGAATTAGTTACAGAGGTAGATGGAAGAGACTCATTAAAAACGGCGACCCCGAATAGGGATAAAGCTGAGAAGATGATTCTTGAATTAGTTACTACAAACAAATTCTCATTCTCTGAGAAAGCTTCTCTAAATAACAACGTTTGTTTACTCTGTCATTTATTACATTGGTTAACATTCTTCAAGAAATCGTATTTTACAAATGAGGTCCATCACATTCTTCTTAATCACCTATTCTAGTCTTCATTTTCATGACGCTTCCCTCTGCTGCGCCTGTATTTTTTTTCCTCGTTGGTTTTCGTGCTCACCTACCAATCTGGTGGTCCGAAGTTCGATTCTCCGCTCGGCCAACGCGGAATCAGAGGAATTTATTTCTGGTGATAGAAATTCTTTTCTCCATATAATTTGGTTCGGATCCCACTACAAGCTGTACTAGGTCCCGTTGCTACGAAACCTATTGGTTCCTAGCTGCGTTAAGAATATCTAATCCTTCGGGCCAGCCTTAGGAGAGCTGTTAATCAGCTCAGTGGTCTGGTAAAACTAAGATATACTTAACTTTTTGCACCTGTATTTAAACAGTATTCTAGTCAACACCGTTATCCCACTAACCTATCACGCATTTCTCTGTAGAAGAACCTTTTTCTTCCTTATGAGTCTGTGCTCTTTGAAACTGTCTTCCAAATTGGAAACCAACTCTGAACATTTTAAATTCATTTTCTGCTCATTCCTCTTACCTCATTCTTGGTACAATTTTATGTAGTTTCTCACTCCATACTCTCTCTTCCTTGTCATGTCCTTGCTGGTCCGCTGGGATAGTGGTTAGTGTTGTGGTACGCCACTCAGGTGTCGCAGGATTGTCTCCCCACAAGGCGATGAAAAATCACTGGCTCGGTATCCTGATCAGTTAATGCTGCAGTGTGGGGTCTGCTGTTGGAGGTTGAAACCAACATTGAGTCTCAATTAAGTTTTATGGGCCCCCCCCCCTGCGTTGCTTGTTCCATTTGAATAGGTTTCCTCTACTGAAGTAATAATAATAATAATAATAATAATAATAACTCGTAAACCGAGAAACTCGAGCCGCCCTTGACAAGTGGTACATGACGGAGGAAGAGAGAAGGAAACATTCCGCCCCCGGAGGATATCAAACTTTTTTATAAAGCCTTCATGCACCACCAATACAAGGAAGAAGAAGCAGCCATGAAGAAAATAATAGAGGAACACGTCCGCCCCATGGAGGAAGGAAAGAGAGTGTCCCTCATTATTTACTACAAGAATCGGCGTACGAAAGACCTCCTGATGAAGAACAACCCCTCCCACCGCAGGAGACCCCCTGAAGCAGTCCCCAACGTCGTCTACCGATACGTATGCCCCGCCCAAGGATGCCCTGGGATTTTACATCGGCATGACGACGATGCGCCTGTCAAAAAGGATTTCCTGCCACGCCCAGGAGGGCGCCATTAGGCAGCACGCCCTTGCAGTACACCAGCATAAACATCACGAGAAGACGACATCGTCAGGAATACTAAGATCATCGGGAGAGCACCTGACCCCACGACGTCTGCGTCTCCCTAGAAGCGCTGCTCATCCTCGACGAGAAAAAGCCTCCCCCTCAATACCACCCAAGAAGCGTTCCTGATACCGACGTGTGTGAGGAGGACCACACCCCTCTCCCCTAACGAAAGTACCAGCGCGCATGGAACGAACACCGGACATGAGAATAATACCAGGGGTGGACGTCACGCAGGTAGAAGCCAATCAAGAGGCTCCCGGTGATACCCCCTACCTGAGAAGGTCTGCAAGACTAGTCAACACCCCGCCGTATGAGTCACCTTCCCGGAACCAATAAAAACTCGACCTACCGGAGAAAGTGCTCTGACCGTACTGGAGAGCTTGCAACACCACGATAAAAGGAGAAGGACTCGCCACTGAATCGCCACTGGAATACTGTTACGGGTGGGCTGCTCTGTGAGCAAGAGCCCGTGCTGGCACAAGGCCAGCTTAATCTTAAACAACAACCACTGGAAATCAGTCCCCTCAGCAGTTATCGCTTGATAATGTCCTGTCGATCAGGAGGAACGTCGCGTTAGAGAGAGAGAGAGAGAGAGAGAGAGAGAGAGAGAATTGTATAAGCAATAATAAATCAAATGACTCAACCGAATTTTACCATGCCCTTTGGTGCGTTGCTCGCCAGTCTAAGCAACAACGAGAAAGCCGTCATCAGAAAGATAGAGAAGACTCTTTATAAGATTAATAGTGCTGAAGCAGCAGTTATTTTTTAACAAAACATGTCTACGAGAGGGTCTCCTTCCGAAAATAATAATAATAATAATAATAATAATAATAATAATAATAATCTTAACTTTCTAATTCTGATAAAATTCATGTCTACAGTTGTAATTCTATTTCCGTACATCTCTCCATCATTACTTCTGTCAGATTATTGTATAACTAACCATTCATAAGTAAAATACCCTATATATATTTTTTATGAGCTACCCAGAGTGTTGAGGCACTGATGGTTAGAAAGCAGTTTGTGCTGCTAGTATGCAAGCATGAGGTCGAAACCTGTTCATCTGCTACTAAACTACTGACTGGATTATTCCTTCATGATGCAGGAAAGATAAAGAAATACATTTAAAAAAATTTCCACGATGTAAGAAAGATAGAAAAACACATTTTGTTTCTTGTGTTAAATTCCACAAATGACTAACGGCACGGCATTTTATGCACTACTCTCTCTCTCTCTCTCCTCTTCTCTCTATCCTCTACTCTCTCTCGGCTGGTTTTACGGTTAATGAAGCATAGAAGAAACTCCATTCGCTAATCATTTTGCTCTAATTTCGCTAATGAAAAACATCCCTTTGGCAGACATTCAAGACGCGTTCAGTGTCAGTGTGGATTTCCTGGCCTGTTCACAACAGCGTAGTATGGCCTTCATTACAGCGTTGATGATCTAATATACTTGCAGCGAGCTTTTGCTTGTGACGATATATTCATCAGTTTAAATTTAGTTTTTCTTTGAGAGTCTTTTGAAATCTCATAGCAAAGAAATGACGTTGTTTAGTCTAAAAGAATTCGATATTTTATATTGTCATGCTATTCTTGGCTGATCAGTAAATTTATTGCCATGAGCAGAATTATTAGCAAGTGCTCTTATGAGAAGTATGTATTTGCTATTTCTTTTTTGAAATCATATTTAATCTTTGATTATCCTTTTCATCAGTGGTAAAAGGAATCATTAGATTATTTAAGCTCTCCTTAGGAGGTTATTGCCGTCAGTGCACCTCATGCGGTGCACTGTAGGTATTACATAAGTTTCTTTGCAGTGTTCCTTTGGCCCTTAGCTGCTACCCCCTTCATTCCTATTAATGTACCTCCGTTCATATTTTCTTTCTCTTACTTTTCACCCTCTCCTATCAATTGATTCATAGTGCAACAGGGGCCTCAGTGGCGTGATCGGTATGGTCTTGGCCTGCCACCTCGGTGGCCGCGAGTTCGATTCTCGGGCATTCCATTGAGGGGTAAGAGCTGTGTATTTCTAGTGATAGAAGTTCACTCTCGACGTGGTTCGGAAGTCACGTAAAGTCGTTGGTCCCGTTGCTGAATAACCATGCATCGTAAAAAAAAAACACCAAGCAAACAAAGTATGGTGCAAAAGCGAGGTTTTTCCTCCGTTAACGTTAATTTTCAAACTTTAATTCCTTGATATCTTTTCGGGGTGGGAGGGGGGGGGGGTGTTGTGCCGTCAGTGTACCTCCCATCAGTTGTTCACTCTGGTTCAACGCTGAGTGACCTCAGGGTGCCCAGTGTTTGACCTCTGCGCTAAAATTTTTTATTCCATTGCAATCCATGCCTAATATCTTTTCACCACTAAATCTCAGTATTCAACATGATATGCTTCCTCGTTTGTGGAAAACAATCATTCACCGTATCACAAGTGCATTTATCTGTATTAATCTATGCAAATTTTCCTTTCTCCATTTATAGCTACGGCTTTGATATTCTCATTTTATCGAAACGCTCAGATATTGTTTGCATATGATCCGCGTGTAATGCTTAGGTAATCTGAACTCTGAACAGTGACTAATCGTTTCCACTAAGGGATTTGTTAGCTTATAAAAAAGTTGATGCCACTATGTCTTTACAAAATTACAAATCTAAATTGTCTTCTTAGGGATTTAGGTGTTTAGAATAAGTGGGCAAGATTATTAAGCCATGTTGAGTCAGCAAGATAGAAGAGACCATTTTTTTTATCTATCACTGAAGTTTAATGTCCACTTTTATCAAGGGTTAAAATATCACTTTTTTTAAAAGTATTGACACAGATTTTTCAGTGATAAAAGTAAACGCCGAAGGTTTACATTAAGACATTCTATATGAACTAATTGTAGAATCAATTCAACAATAATTCTTAGGAACTATTTTTACGATACTTTACACGAAAATAGTTGAAAGTGACTAAGTTTCATTAAAGTGACAGAGTTTCAAGCAAAGCAGGACATGGTTAGCAGCGAAAGGCATCTGGATGTCATTAAGTCAGTTACAAGTCCCATGAACTTAGGCGAGTGTTTTAATGATTCTTTCTGGAGAATGATATGTTGCGCATTCAGAAGCCCCTGACACCTGAACCCCATTGAAGACAACGCTCTATTTACCGAATTAAACTTTTCGAGCCGAAAGCAGAGACCTTCTCTTGAATTGCCGAAGGGAATATTATATAAGTTACTGCCACTTTAAATTCCCGAAGTTCGTACAAAATTCTACCCAGTGTCCTTTACAAAAAATAAATAAAATACTGCTTATGCTTTACCTGACATTTTTGGAAGCATCATTCTTCAATGCGTATTGGAACCTCTTTTCTTTGAGATTTCAAAATCATGTCCCCTGTGGCGGTACTGCCGTCGTGGGGTGCACTGTAGGCATTACTAAAGATTCTTTGCAGCGTCCCTTACGCCCCTAGTTGCAACCGCCTTCATTCCTTGTATTGTACTTTCATTCATATTATTATCATAGTGCGATTGCGAGTTTTCATCCTATTACACCTTCCAAACAAACCTACCTACTTTCAATTTCCTTTCTGGCGGTGAATGACCTCAGAGGTTCCAGTGCTTTGCCTCTAACCTAAACTCAATATTTCATTCCATTGAAAATCGAGTATATCTCTTGTTTCATTGCCACCATTCCCTGGCAACAACAGCCTGTCTTTTGTTTCACTGCCATCATCCTCTGGCAACCACAACCCATCTCTTGTTCACTGCCATCATCCTCTGGCAACCACAACCCACCTCTTGTTTCACTGCCATCATCCTCTGACAACAACAACCCTATCTTGTTTCACTGCCATCATCCTCTGGCAACAACAACCCATCTCTTGTTTCACTGCCATCATCCTCTGGCAACCACAACCCATCTCTTGTTTCACTGCATCATCCTTTGGCAACAACATCCTGTCTCTTGTTTCACTGCCATCATCCTCTGGCAACAACAACCCATCTTTTGTTTCACTGCCATCATCCTCTGGCAACCACACCCATCTCTTGTTTCACTGCCATCATCCTCTGGCAACAACAGCCCGTCTCGTGTTTCACTACCATCATCTTCTGGCAACAACAACCTGTCTCTTATTTCACTGCCTTCATCCTCTGGCAAAAACAGCTTGTCTCTAGTTTCACTGCATCATCCTCTGGCAACAACAACCCATCTCTTGTTTCACTGCCATCATCCACTGGCAACAACATCCTGTCTCTTATTTCACTGCCATCATCCTCTGGCAGCAACAACCCAATCTCTTGTTTTCACTTGCCTCATCCACTTTGGCAAACAACATTCCTGTCCCTCCCTTAATTTCAACTGCCCTAAACCTCTGGCCAGGCAACCTGGTCACCCCCCTTGGTTTCCCGCCTCCTCCCTCTTTGGCAACCAAACAACCTGCACATCCTTCAGCCTCTGGAACAAACCAACTCCCTGTCCTCTTGTTTTTTCCACTGCATTCCATCCTTCCTTGGCAACCAACCCTGTTCCCCCCCCCCTCCCTTTGTTTCTTGCCCATCCCCATCCCTCTGGCAACAACAAAACCCTGTCCTCTTTGTTTTTCCCACTGCCCAATCCATCCCCCACCATGGAACCACCCAACCCAATCTCCCTTGGTTTCACCCTCCTTTCTATTCCTGGCCAAAACAAGTTTTCCCCTTTCTGGCCACAACCACCCCCTGTTCACCTTTTGGTTTCATTTGGCCATCAATCCTTCTGGAACCAAACAACCCAAGCCCTCTTCTTTCCCCCATTTTCCAAAACTGCCATCATCCCTCTGGCAAAACCCAACAACCCTCTCTTTCTTGTTTTTTCACCGGGGGGCCATCATCCCTCCCTGCAAACAACACCCTGTTATTTTCTTGTTTCACTTGCCATCAAATCCCACTTGGCAACAACCACCACCCCCCCCCCCTGTCCCTTGGTTTTCCTGCCATCATCCCTCGGCAACCCACAACCCAATCTCTTGTTTCAACATGCCATTCCAGCCTCTGGCAACCCAACAACCCCATTCCCCCCTTCTTGTTTTCCTGCCCATCAATCCTCTTGGCAAACAACATCCCGTCCTCTTTGTTTCACCTGCCATCATCCTCTTCCAACCCAACAAAACCTTGGGTTTTCCCACCCCCCCCCTTGTTTCCACTGCCCCAGCATCCTCAGGCAACCAACCCAACCCTTCTTTTTGTTTCCCAACTTCCATTCCATCCACCTCTGGCAACCACAAACCCCTCCCTTCTTGGTTTTTTTCACTGGCCCCAATCTCCTCCTGGCACCAAAACAACCCCTCCTCCCCCTTTGCTTTTTCACTGCCCATCTTCCTCCTGGCAACCAACCCACCTGTTTCTCTTGTTTTTTTCCTCCCCATCATTCCCTCTGGCAAACCACCAAATCCCTATTTTGTTTTCCCCACGGCCAATCATCCCTGGCAAAACCAACAACCCCAATCCTCTTGTTTTCAACCGCCATCATCCTCTGGCAAAACCCACAACCCCTCCTTCCTTTGTTTCCCTGCCAAATCCCTGGCAACCTCCACCCATTTATTTTTTCACTGGCCATCATCCCTTCTGGCCCAACCACCAAAACCCTGTCTCTTGTTTTTCACTGCCATCAACCCCCTCTGGGGGCCAAACCAACCAACCTGTTATCTTGTTTACACTGCACATTCCTCTGGCCAACCAACAACCCCCATCTCTTGTTTTTACTGCCCATCCTCTGGCAACCAAACCAACCAAGTCCTCTTTTGTTTTCACTGGCCCATCCAAAGCCTCTGGCAAACCAAACAACCTTGTCCCCACCCCCGGGTCCCCCCCCCCCTCCCTTGTTTCACTGCCATCATCCCTCCTGGCAACCACAAACCATGCTTTTGTTCTGCCACATTTTTCCCCTCTGGCAACCCAAACAACATCTCACTGCCAATCATCCCTCTTTTCAACAACACCTTGTCCCTCTGCCTGCCATCTCCTCTGGCACCAACACTGTCTCTTGTTTTTCACTGCCATCATCTCCTCTGGGCAACAACAACCCATGTCTCTTGTTTCATGCCTCATCCTCTGGCAAACCACACCCATCTTGTCACTGCCATCATCCCTGGCAACACAACCCATCCTCTTGTTTTCACTGCCATCATCCTCTGGCAACACAACCTGTCTCTTGTTTCACTGCATCATCCTCTGGCAACCACAACCCATCCCTTGTTTTCACTGCCATCATTCTCTGGCAACAACCAACCCCTCTCTTGTTTTTTTTGTTTTTCACTGCCATCATCCTCTGGCAACACAACCCTCTCTTGTCTGCCCCCTCATCTCTGGAACAACACACCCTCTCTTGTACTGCCATCATCCTCTGGCAACAACATGTCTCCTTGTTTCACTGCCATCATCCTCTGGCCCCACCACAATCTGGTCACTGCCACATCTCTTGGCACAACATCCTTTCTTGTTTTTTTCACTCCATCATCCTCTGGCGAAACACAACCCCCTGTTTCACTGTCCACTCCAAAACCCATCTGCTGCACAACAACCAATCTCTTGTTTCACTGCCATCATCTGGCAACCACAACCCATCTCTTGTTTCACTGCCATCATCCTCTGGCAACACAACCCATCTCTTGTTTCATACTGCCATTAATCTCTGGCATAACGCCTCAACCCATCTCTTGTTTCACTGCTCTCCATCCTCTGGCCACAACCCATCTCTTTGTTTCACTGCCATCATCCCTCTGGCAACCACAAATCCCTTGATTCACTGCCATCCATCATCTGGCAACAACAACCCATCTCTTGTCACTGCTTTATCCTCTGGCAACAAGACCTGTCTCTTGTTTCACTGCCATCATCCTCTAGCCACAACCCAACCCATCTCTTGTCACTGCCATCTTCCTCTGGCAAACAACAACCTGTCTCTTGTTTCACTGCCATCATCCTCTGGCAAACCACAACCCATCTCTTGTTTCACTGCCATCATCCTCTGGCAACAACAACCCCTGTCTTGTTTACTGCTATCCCATCCTCTGGCAACCACAACCCAGCTCTTTCACTGCTATCATCCTCTGGCAACCACAACCCATCCCCTGTTTCACTGCCATCATTCTCTGGCAACAACAACCTGTCTCTTGTTTCACTGCTCTCATCCTCTGGCAACCACAACCCATCTCTTGTTTCACTGCTATCATCCTCTGGCCACCAACACATCCCTTGTTTTTTCACTGCCATCCATCCTCTGGCAACCAGAACCCATCTCTTGTTTCACTGCCATCATCCTCTGGCAACAACAACCCATCTCTTGTTTCACACTGCCATCATCCTCTGGCACACAACCCAGCTCTGGTTTCACTGCCATCATCCTCTGGCAAACCACAATCTATCTCTTGTTTCACTGCCATCATCCTCTGGCAACAACAACCTGTCTCTTGTTTCACTGCCATCATCCTCTGGCAACAACAACCCATCTCTTGTTTCACTGCCATCATCCTCTGGCAACAACAACCTGTGTCTTGTTTCACTGCCATTATCCTCTGGCAACAACAGCCTGTCTCTTGTTTCACTGCCATCATCCTCTGGCAACAACAGCCTGTCTCTTGTTTCACTGCCATCATCCTCTGGCAACAACAACCTGTCTCTTGTTTCACTGCCATCATCCTCTGGCAACAACAGCCTGTCTCTTGTTTCACTGCCATCATCCTCTGGCAACAACAGCCTGTCTCTTGTTTCACTGCCATCATCCTCTGGCAACAACAACCCATCTCTTGTTTCACTGCCATCATCCTCTGGCAACAACAACCCGTCTCTTGTTTCACTGCCATCATCCTCTGGCAACAACAACCCGTCTCTTGTTTCACTGCCATCATCCTCTGGCAACAACAACCCGTCTCTTGTTTCACTGCCATCATCCTCTGGCAACAACAGCCTGTCTCTTGTTTCACTGCCATCATCCTCTGGCAACAACAGCCTGTCTCTTGTTTCACTGCCATCATCCTCTGGCAACAACAACCCATCTCTTGTTTCACAGCCATTATCCTCTGGCAACCACAACCCATCTCTTGTTTCACTGCCATCATCCTCTGGCAACAACAACCCATCTCTTGTTTCACTGCCATCATCCTCTGGCAACAACATCCTGTCTCTTGTTTCACTGCCATCATCCTCTGGCAACAACAGCCTGTCTCTTGTTTCACTGCCATCATCCTCTGGCAACAACAACAACCTGTCTCTTGTTTCACTGCCATCATCCTCTGGCAACAACAACCCGTCTCTTGTTTCACTGCCATCATCCTCTGGCAACAACAACCCATCTCTTGTTTCACTGCCATCATCCTCTGACAACAACAACCTGTATCTTGTTTCACTGCCATCATCCTCTGTCAACAACAACCTTGTCTGTTTCACTGCCATCATCCTCTTGCAACCACAACCTATCTCTTGTTTTACTGCCATCATCCTCTGGCAACAACAACCCGTCTCTTGTTTCACTGCCATCATCCTCTGGCAAAAACAACCTGTCTCTTGTTTCACTGCCATCATCCTCTGGCAAAGACAACCCATATCTCTGTTTACTGCCATCATCCTCTGGCAACCACAACCCATCTCTTGTTTTCACTGCCATCATCCTCTGGCAAACACCTGTCACTTGTTTCACTGCCATCCATCCTCTGGCAACACA
Organism: Macrobrachium nipponense; assembly: GCF_015104395.2. Lineage (NCBI taxonomy): Eukaryota > Metazoa > Arthropoda > Malacostraca > Decapoda > Palaemonidae > Macrobrachium > Macrobrachium nipponense. The sequence continues at coordinate 35,724,322 of NC_087215.1, forward strand.
ACCCACTCTTCTTTTTTCACTGCCATCATCCTCTGGCAACCACAACCCTATCTCTTGTTTACTGCCATCATCCTCTGGCAACCAAAACCCGTCTCTTGTTTCACTGCCATCATCCTCTGGCAACACCACAAACCCATCCCTTGTTTCACTGCCATCATTCTCTGGCAACAACAAAGACCTATCCCTTGTTTCACTGCCATCATCCTCTGGCAACCACAACCCATCTCTTGTTTCACTGCCATCATCCTCTGCAACCACAACCCATCTCTTGTTTCACTGCCATCATCCTCTGGCAACAACCAACCCATACCCTTGATTCACTGCCATCATCCTCTGGCAACAACAACCCATCTCTTTGTTTCACTGCCATTATCCTCTGACAACAAGAACCTGTCTCTTGTTTTCACTGCCATCATCCTCTAGCAACCACAACCCCATTCTCCTTGTTTCACTGCCAACCAACCAACCCAATTCTCTTGTTTTCACCTGCATCTCCTCGGCAACACAACCTGTCTCTTGTTTCACTGCCATCATCCTCTGGCACCCATAACCCTACTCTTGTTTCACTGCCATCTCCTCTGGCAACAACACCTGGTTCCTCTTGTTTCACTGCTATCATCCTCTGGCAACACACCCACCCCCCTCTCTTGTTAATTTTTTCACTGCATAATCCTCTGGCAACCTCAACCCTCTGGCTTGTTTCACTGCCCATCGATTCTCTGGCACCACAACCTGTCTTTTGTTTCACTGCCATCATCCTCTGGCAACGTCAACAACCCTTGCCATCCTTGTTTCAACTGTATCATTCTCTGCAACCAACAACCCAACCCTTTCTTGTTTTTTTACTGCATCCATCCTCTGGCCAAAAAACACCTGGTCCTCTTGTTTCAACTGCCTCATCCTTCTGGCAAACAACCCATCTCTTGTTTCACGGCCATCATCCTCTGGCAACCACCAACCCCATCCTTCTTTTGGTTTTTTCCACGTGGCCCAATCAAATCCCTTCATCTGGCAAACCACAACCCTGGGTTTACCCCTCTTTTTTTTTCCCACCTGCCATCCAATTTCCCCCTCTATGGCAACCACAACCCATCACTTGTTTCACTGCCATCATTCTCTGGCAACAACAACCCATCTCTTGTTTTACTGCCATCATCCTCTGGCAACAACAAACCTGTCTCTTGTTTCACTGCCATCATCCTCTGGCAACCACAACCCATCTCTTGTTTTCACTGCCATCATCCTCTGGCAACCACAACCCATCTCTTGTTTCACTGCCCCATCATCTCTGGCAACCACAACCCATCCCTTGTTTCACTGCCATAATCCTCTGCAACCTCAACCCATCTCTTGTTTCACTGCCATCATCCTCTGGCAACCACAACCCATCTCTTGTTTCACTGCCATCATCCTCTGGCAACCACAACCATCCCTTGATTCACTGCCCATCATCCTCTGGCAACAACAACCATCTCTTGTTTTCACTGCCATTATCCTCTGGCAACAAGACCTGTCTCTTGTTTCACTGCCATCATCCTCTAGCACCACAACCCATCTCTTGTTTCACTGCCATCTTCCTCTGGCAACCACAACCTGTCTCTTGTTTCACTGCCATCATCCTCTGGCAACACAACCCATCTCTTGTTTCACTGCCATCATCCTCTGGCAAACAACAACCTCTCTTGTTTCACTGCTATCATCCTCTGGCAACCACAACCCATCTCTTGTTTTCACTGCTATCATCCTCTGGCAACCACACCCAGCCCCTGTTTCACTGCCATCATTCTCTGGCAACAACAACCTGTCTCTTGTTCACCTGCTCTCATCCTCTGGCAACCACAACCCATCTCTTGTCTCACTGCTATCATCCTCTGGCCAACCACAACACATCCCGCCCTTGTTTCACTGCCATCATCCTCTGGCAACCAGAACCCATCTCTTGTTTCACTGCCATCATCCTCTGGCAACAACAACCCATCTCTTGTTTCACTGCATCATCCTCTGGCAACAACAACCCAGCTCTGGTTTCACTGCCATCATCCTCTGGCACCACATCCATCTCTTTCACTGCCATCATCCTCTGGCAACAACAACCCATCTATGTTTCACTGCCATCATCCCTCTGGCAACAACACCTGTCTCTGTGTCACTGCCATCATCCTCTGGCAACAACAAACCCATCTCTTGTTTCACTGCCATCATCCTCTGGCAATAAACAACAACCTGTGTCTTGTTTCACTGCCATCATCCTCTGGCAACAAACATCTGTCTCTTGTTTCACTGCCATCATCCTCTGGCAACAACAACCTGTCTCTTGTTTTGACTGCCATCATCCTCTGGCACAACACAACGTCTCTTGTTTCACTGCCATCATCCTCTGGCAACAACAACCTGTCTCTTGTTTCACTGCCATCATCCTCTGGCAACAACAACCTGTCTCTTGTTTCACTGCCATCATCCTCTGGCAACAACAACCCATCTCTGTTCACTGCCATCATCCTCTGGCAACCACACCCGTCTCTTGTTTCACTGCATTATCCTCGGCAACAACAACCTGTGTCTTGTTTCACTGTCATCATCCTCTGGCACAACAACCTGTCTCTTGTTTCACTGCCCATCATCCTCTGGCAAACAAAAACCTGTCTCTTGTTTCACGCCATCATCCTCTGGCAACAACAACCTGTCTCTTGTTTCACTGCCATCTCCTCTGGCAACAACAACCCATCTCTTGTTTCACTGCCATCATCTCCTCTGGCAACAACACCCGTCTCTTGTTCACTGCCATCATCCTCTGGCAACAACAACCTGTGTCTTGTTTTCACTGCCATCATCCTCTGGCACAACACCCTGTCTCTTGTTTCACTGCCTCATCCTCTGGCAACAACAACCCGTCTCTTGTTTCACTGCCATCATCCTCTGGCAACAACAACCCATCTCTTGTTTCACTGCCATCATCCTCTGGCAACAACAACCCATCTCTTGTTTCACTGCCATCATCCTCTGGCAACAACAACCCATCTCTTGTTTCACTGCCATCATCCTCTGTCAACAACAACCCATCTCTTGTTTCACTGCCATCATCCTCTGGCAACAACAACCTGTCTCTTGTTTCACTGCCATCATCCTCTGGCAACAACAACCCATCTCTTGTTTCACTGCCATCATCCTCTGGCAACAACAACCCATCTCTTGTTTCACTCACAACATCCTCTGGCAACAACAACCCGTCTCTTGTTTCACTGACATCATCCTCTGGCAACAACAACCCATCTCTTGTTTCACTGCCATCATCCTCTGCAACAACAACCCACCCTCTCTTGTTTCACTGCATCTTCCTCTGGCAACAACAACCCATCTCTTGTTTCACTGCCATCATCCTCTGGCAACAACAACCCATCTCTTGTTTCACTGCCGTCATCCTCTGGCAACAACAACCATCTCTTGTTTCACTGCCATCATCCTCTGGCAACAACAGCCTTTCTCTTGTTTCACTGCCATCATCCTCTGGCAACAACAGCCTGTCTCTTGTTTCACTGCCATCATCCTCTGGCAACAACAACCCGTCTCTTGTTTCACTGCCTTCATCCTCTGGCAACAACAACCCGTCTCTTGTTTCACTGCCATCATCCTCTGGCAACAACAGCCTGTCTCTTGTTTTCACTGCCATCATCCTCTGTCAACAACAACAACACAGCTCTGGTTTGTTTCACTGCCATCATCCTCTGGCAACAACAATCCATCTCTTGTTTCACTGCCATCATCCTCTGGCAACCACAACCCATCTTTTGTTTCACTGCCATTATACTCTGGCAACCACAACCCTTCTCTTGTTTCACTGCCATCATCCTCTGGCAACAACAACCTATCTCTTGTTTCACTGCCATCATCCTCTGGCAACAACAACCTGTCTCTTGTTTCACTGCCATCATCCTCTGGTATCCACAACCCATCTCTTGTTTCACTGCTATCATCCTCTGACAACCACAACCCATCCCTGTTTCACTGCCATCATCCTCTGGCAACCACAACCCATCCTTGTTTCACTGCCATCACCCTCTGGCAACCACAACCCATCTCTTGCTTCACTGCCATCACCCTGTGGCAACACAACCCATCTCTTGTTTTTCCACTGCCATCATCCTCTGGCAACCACAACCTATCCCTTGTTTCACTGCCAGCATCCTATGGCAACCACAACCCATCTCTTTTTTTTTTCACTGCCATCATCCTCTGGCAACACAACCCATCCCTTGTTTTGACTGCCATCATCCTATGGCAACAACAACCTAACTCTTGTTTCACTGCCATCATCCTCTGGCAACACAATCCATCTCTTGTTTCACTGCCATCATCCTCTGGCAACAACAACAACAACCTCCTGTTTCTTGTTTCACTGCCATCATCCTCTGGCAACCACAACCTGTCTCTTGTTTCACTGCCATCAACCTCCTTGGCAACCACAACCCATCTCTTGTTTCACTGCATCATCCTCTGGCAACAACAATCATCTCTTGTTTGACTGCCATCATCCTCTGGCAACAACAATACCATCCCTTGTTTCACTGCCATCATCCTCTGGCAACCACAACCCATCTCTTGTATCACTGCCATCATCCTCTTGCAACAACAACCCATCTTTTGTTTCACTGCCATCATCCTCTGGCAACAACATCCTGTCTCTTGTTTCACTGTCCATCAACTCTGGCAACAACAACCCATCTTTTTGTTTCACTGCCATCATCCTCTGGCAACCACAACCCCATCTTTGTTGTTTCACTGCCATCATCCTCTGGCAACCACAACCCATCTCTTGTTTCACTGCCATCATCCTCTGGCAACAACAACCTGCTCTTGTTTCACTGCCATCATCCTACTCTGGCAACAACCTTTCTCTTGTTTCACTGCCATCATCCTCTGGCAACAACAGCCTGTCTCTTGTTTCACTGCCATCATCCTCTGGCAACAACAACCTGTCTCTTGTTTCACTGCCATCATCCTCTGGCAACAACATCCTGTCTCTTGTTTCACTGCCATCATCCTCTGGCAACAACAACCTTTCTTTCTTGTTTCACTGGAATCATCCTTTGGCAACAAACAACCCTTCTCTTGTTTCACTGCCATCATCCTCTGGCAACAACAACCTGTCTCTTGTTTCACTGCCATCATCCTCTGGCAACAACAACCTGTCTCTTGTTTCACTGCCATCATCCTCTGGCAACAACAACCTGTCTCTTGTTCACTGGCATCATCCTTTGGCAACAACAACCTGTCCTCTTGTTTCACTACCATCATCCTCTGGCAACAACAACCTGTCCCTTGTTTCACTGCCATCATCCTCTGGCAACAACAGCCTGTCTCTTGTCTCACTGCCATCATCCTCTGGCAACAAAAGCCTGTATCTTGTTCCACTGCCATCATCATCCTGGCAACAACAACCTGTCTCTTGTTTCACTGCCGTCATCCTCTGGCAACCACAACCCATTTCTTGTTTTCACTGCCATCATCCTCTAGCAACCACGACCCATCTCTTGTTTTTCACTGCCATCATCCTCTGGCAACCACAACCCATCTCTTGTTTCACTGCCATCATCCTCTGGCACCACAACCCAGCTCTTGTTTCACTGCCATCATCCTCTGGCAACAACAGCCTGTCTCTTGTTTCACTGCCATCATCCATCTGGCAACAACAACCCATTTCTTGTTTCACTGCCATCATCCTCTGGCAACCACAACCCATCTCTTGTTTCACTGCCATCATCCTCTGGCAACCACAACCCATTTCTTGTTTCACTGCCATCATCCTCTAGCAACCTCGACCCACTCTTGTTTTCACTGCCAATTCAATTCCTTCTGGCCAACCAAACCCATTTCTTGTTTTCACTTGCCATCACTGGCAACCAACCCAACCCTCTCTTTTTCACTGGCCTCATCCTCTGGACAACAACAACCCATCTCTTGTTTTCACGCCATCATTCCTCTGGCAAAACCACCAAACCCACTTTTGTTTCACTGCCATCATCTCGGCAACCACAACCCATCTTTTGTTTCACTGCCATCATCCTCTGGCAACAAACAACCCATTTCTTGTTTCACTGCCTCAGCCTCTGGCAAAACCACAACCCATCTTTGTTTCACTGCCACATCCTCTGGCAACAACAACCCATCTATTGTTTCCTGCCATCATCCTCTGGCAAACCACAACCCAACTTTCTTGTTTCATTCCGCCCATCATCCTCTGGGCAAACAACAACCCATCTATTGTTTCACTGCCATCCTTCCTTTGGCAACAACAAACTATCGCTGTTTTTCCCACTGTCTCATCCTCTGGCAACAACAACCCATCTCTTGTTTCACTGCCATCATCCTCTGGCAACAAACAACCGATTCTCTTGTTTACTGCTAATCTTGGCAACAACAACCCAATCTCTTGTTTTACTGCCATCATCCTCTGGCAACCACAAACCCATCTCTTGTTTCACTGCCATCATCCTATGGCAACAACCAAACCCATCTCTTGTTTCACTGCCAATCATCCTTATTGGCAACAACAAACCTGTCCTCTGGTTTCACGGCAATCATCCTAGGCAACAAACAAACCTTTCTCTTGTTTTCCACTGCCATCATTCCTCTGCAACAACAAACCATCTTTTATTCACTGCCACCTCCTCTGGCAAAAACACCAAGCTCTTTTTGGCACTGCCATCATCCTTCTGGCAACAACAACTGTCTCTTGTTCACTGCACATCCTCTGTAACAACAACAACCAAGCTCAGTTTCACCTGCCATCATCCTCTGGCAACAAACAACCCATCTATTATTTTCACTGCCATCACCTCTGGCAAAAACAACCCATCTCTTGTTTTACTGCCATTATCCTCTGGCAACCAAACCCATTCTTGTTTCACTGCCATCATCTTATGGCAACACAACCCATCTCTTGTTTTCACTGCAATACATCCTATGGCACAACAACAACCTGTCTCTGGTTTCACTTGGCAATCATCCTCTGGCAAACAACAACCTTTCTCTTGTTTCACTGCCATCAGCCTCTGTCACAACTACCCATCTCTTTATTTCACTGCCATCATCTCTGGCAACAACAACCAGCTCTTGTTCACTGCCATCCCCTCTGGGCAACAACAACCTGGTCTCTTGGTTCACTGCCATCATCCTCTGTCAACAAAAACAACCCAGCTCTAGTTTCACTGCCAATCATCATCTGGCAACAAAACCATCTCTTATTTCACTGCCATCAGCCTCTGGCAACAACAACCAAGCTTTTGTTTCACTGCCATCATCCTCTGGCAACAACAACCTTTCTCTTGTTTCACTGCCATCATCCTCTGTCAACAACAACAACCCAGCTCTAGTTTCACTGCCATCATCCTCTGGCAACAAACAACCCATCTCTTGTTTGACTGCCATCATCCTCTGGCAACCACAACCCATCTCTAGTTTCACTGCCATCATCCTCTGGCAACCACAACCCATCTCTTGTTTCTCTCCAATCATCCTCCTGTCAATAACAACCTGTCTCTTGTTTCACTGCCATCAGCCTCTGGGCAACCCACAACCTGTATCTTGTTTCACTAAAGAGGAGTTTCCTCATCCTCTGGCAATCGAAACTTAGCTTCTTCTTTTCACTACCTATCAGTCTCTGGCAATCCACACAACGCTGTCTCTTATTTCACTGCTGCCATCCTTTGGCACAACACCCAGCTTCTTGTTTCACTGCCATCATCCCTATGCAACACACTCACCCGTCTTGTTTCACTGTCATCATCCTACTGGCACCACAACCTGTCTCTGTTTCACTGCCATCATCCGCTCTGGCAACAACAACCCAGCTCTTGTTTTTTTCACTGCCATCATCCTCTAGCAACAACAACCCATCTCTTGTTTCACTGCCTCATCCTCTGGCAACCACAACCTGTCCCTCTGTTTCACTGCCATCATCCTCTGGCAACACAACTGTCTCTTGTTTCACTGCCATCATCCTCTGCACAACAACCCATATCTTGTTTCACTCATCATCCTAATGTCAACAACGCTTTTCTGTTCTTTCACTGCCCTCATCCTATTACAACAACAGCTTGTCTCTTGTTTCCTGCATCAATCCTATGGCAACCACGCTTGTCTCTTTGTTTCACTGCCACATCCTCTGGCAACACAACCCAGCTCTTGTTTCACTGCCATCATCCTCTGGCAACCACACCTGTCTCCTTGTTTCACTGCCATCTCCTCTGGCAACAACCCCATCTCTTGTTTCACTGCCATCATCCTCTGGCAACACAACCCATCTCTTGTTTCACTGCCTCATCCTCTGGCAACCACAACCTGTCTCTGGTTTCAAACTGCCATCATCCTCTGGCAATAACAACCTGTCTCGTTGTTTCACTGCCATCATCCTCTGCAACCACAACCTGTATCTTGGTTTCACTGCCATCCTCCTCTGGCAACATCAACTTAGCTCTTCTTTCACTACCATCAGTCGCTGGCACCACAACCTGTCTGCTTATTTCACTGGCTGCCATCCTTTGGCAACAACCACCCAGCTCTTCTGTCACTGCCATCATCCTCTGGCAACACAACCTGTCTTTTTTCTCACTGCCATCATCCTGTGGTAACCACACCCATCTCTTGTTTCACTGCCATCATCCTCTGGCAACAAACAACCCAGAATCTTGTTGCACTGCCATCATCCCTATGTCAACAACATCTTGTCTCTTCTTTCACTGCCATCATCCTATGGCAACAACAGCTTGCTCTTGTTTCATTGCATCATCCTATGACAACAACAAATTGTCTCTTGTTTTTCACTGCAATCATCCTATGGCAACACATCTTGTCTCTTGTTTCACTGCCATCATCCTCTGGGCTAACAACAGCTTTCTCTTGTTCACTGCCATCATCCTCTGGTACAACAGCTTGTCCTTGTTCACTGCATCATCCTCTGGCAACAACACTTGTCTCTTGTTTCACTGCCATCATCCTCTGTAACAACAGCCTGTCTCTGTTTCACCCGCAATCATCCTCTGGTAACAACAGCTTGTCTCTTGTTTCAAGGCATCATTCTATGGGCAACAACAGCTTGTCTCTTGTTTCACAGCCATCATCCCCTTACAACAACACCTGTTTCTTGTTCCACTGCCTCATCCACTGGCAACAACAACCCGTCTCTTGTTTCACTGCCGTCATCCTCTGGCAACGACATCCTGTCTCTTGTTTCACTGCCATCATCCACTGGCAACAAACAACCCATCTCTTGTTTCACTGCCATCATCCTCTGGCAACAACAGTCTGTCTCTTGTTTTCACTGCCACCATCCTTTGGCAACAACAGCTTGCTCTTGTTTTTCACTGCCATCATCCTCTGCCAACAACAGCTTGTCTCTTGTTTCACTGCCATCATCCTCTGGCAACAACAGCTTGTCTCTGTTTCACTGCCATCTCCTCTGGCAACACATCCCTCTCTTGTTTCACTGCCATCATCTCTGACAACAACAAACCTGTTTCTTGTTTCACTGCCATCATCCACTGGCAACAACAATCGTCTCTTGTTTCACTGCCATCATCCTCTGGCACAACAGCCTGTTTCTTGTTTTTCACTGCCACCATCCACTGGCAAACAACAACAACGTCTCTTGTTTTTTCACTGCCATCATCCTCTGGCAACAACAGTTTGTCTCGTTTTCACTGCCAATCATCCTGCTGGTAACAACAGCTTGTCTCTTGTTTCACTGCCATCATCTCGGGCAACAACAGCTTGTCTCTTGTTTTACTGCCAACATCCTCTTGGCAACAACAGCTTGTCTCTTGTTTCACTGCCATCATCCCTCTGGCAAAATAACAGTTCTCTCTTTTTGTTTTCAACTGGCATCATCCTCTGCCAACAACAGCTTGTCTCTTGTTTCTTTACTGCCATCATCCCTCTGGCAACAACAGCCTGCTCTTGTTTCACTGCCATCATCCTCTGGCAACAACAGCTTGTCTCTTGTTTTCACGCCATCATCCTCTGACAACAACAACCTGTTTATTGTTTCACTGCCATCATCCACTGGTAACAACAACTCGTCTCTTGTTTCACTGCCATCATCCTCTGGCAAACAACAGCCTGTTTCTTGTTTCACTGCCATCGTCCTCTGGCAACAACAGCTTGTCTCTTGTTTTCATTGCCATATCCTCTGCCAACAACAGCTTGTCTCTTGTTTCACTGCCATCATCCTTTGCCAACACAGCTTGTCTCTTGTTTCACTGCCATCATCCTCTGGCACAACAACCTGTTTCTTGGTTTCACTGCATCATCCACTGGCAACACAACTGTCTCTTGTTTCACTGCCATCATCCTCTGGCAACAACAGCTCTCTTGTTTCACTGCCATCATCCTCTGGCAACAACAGCCTGTCTCTTGTTTTACTGCCATCATCCTCTGGCAACAACAGGTGTCTCTTGTTTCACTGCCATCATCCTTTGGCAAAATAACAAAAGCTTGTCTTCTTGTTTCAACTGCCATCATCCTCTGGGTAACAACACTTGTCTCTTGTTTTCACTGCCATCATCCTCTGGCAACAACAGCTTGTCTCTTGTTTTTACTGCCATCATCCTCTGGCAACAACAGGTTGTCTCTTGTTTCACTGCCATCATCCTTTGGCAATAACAGCTTGTCCCTCTTGTTTCACTGCCATCATCCGCTGGCAACCACAATCCATCTCTTGTTTCACTGCCCATCATCCTCTGGCAACAACAGCTTGTCTCTTGTTTCACTGCCATCATCCTCTGGGCAATTACATCCCGTCTCTTGTTTCACTGCCATCATCTCTGACAACAACAACCTGTTTCTTGTTTCACTGGTCATCATACACTGGCAACAACAACTCGTCTCTTGTTTCACTGCCATCCTCCTCTTGGCAAACAACAGCCTGTTTCTTGTTTCATTGCCATCATCCTCTGGCACAACAGCTTGTCTCTTCTTTCACTGCCCATCTTCCTCTGGCAACAGCAGCCTGTCTCTTGTTTTTTTTTTTTACTGCTATCATCCTCTGGCAACAAACAGCTTGTCTCTTGTTTCACTGCTGCCATCCTTTAGCAACAACAACCCAGCTCTTGTTTCACGGCCATCATCTTCTGGCAACAACAGCCTGTCTCTTGTTTTCACTGCATCATCCTCTGGCAACAACAACCCATCTTTTTGTTGGACCCTGCCATCATCTCTAGCAACAATAGCCTTGTCTCTTGTTTCACTGCCATCATCACTGGCAACAACAAGCATCTCTTGTTTCACTGACATCATCCCTCTGGCAACAACAGCCTGTTTCTTGTTTCACGGCCATTATCCTCTGGCAAACAACAGCCTTTCTCTTGTTTCACTGCCATCATCCTCTGGCAACAACATCCTGTCTCATGTTTTTCACTGCCACCATCCTCTGGCAACAACCGCTGGTCTCTGTTTCACTGCCATCATCCTCTGGCACAACAACCCATCTCTTGTTTCACTGCCATCATCCTCTGTCAACAACAACCCATCTCTTGTTTCACTGCCATCATCCTCTGGCAACCACAACCTGTTTCTCGGTTTTCACTGCCATCATCCTCTGGCAACAACACCCGTCTCTTGTTTCACTGCCATCATCCTCTGGCAACCACAACCTGTATCTTGTTTCACTGCCATCATCCTCTGGCAACAGCAACTTTAGCTCTCTTCCTACCATCAGTCCTCTGGCAACAAACAACTGTCTCATTCACTGCTGCCATCCTTTGGCACAACAACAGCTCTTCTTTCACTGCCATCATCCTCTGGGGGGCAACCACAACTGTCTTTTTTTTTTCACTGCCATCATCCACTGGTAACCACAACCCATCTCTTGTTTCACTGCCATCATCCTATGGCAACAACAACTATCTTGTTTCACTGCCATCATCTATGTCAACACATCTTGTCTCTTCTTTCACTGCCACATATCCTATGGCAACAACAGCTTGTCTCTTGTTTCATTGCCATCATCCATACAAAACAACAGATTGTCTCTTGTTTCACTGCAATCATCCTATGGCAACAACAGCTTGTCTCTTGTTTCACTGCCATCATCCTACTGGAACAACAACAGCTTGTCTCTTGTTTCACTGCCTTCATCCTCTGGCAACAACAGCTTGTCTCTTGTTTCACTGCCTTCATCCTCTGGCAACAACAGCGTGTCTCTTGTTTCACTGCCTTCATCCTCTGGCAACAACAGCGTGTCTCTTGTTTCACTGCCTTCATCCTCTGGCAACAACAGCTTGTCTCTTATTTTCACTGCCATCATTCTATGGCAACAACAGCTTGTCTCTTGTTTCACAGCCATCATCCCCTTACAACAACAACCTGTTTCTTGTTTCCACTGCCATCATCCACTGGCAACAACAACCCGTCTCTTGTTTCACTGCCGTCATCCTATGGGGCAAAAACGACATCCTGTCTCTTGTTTCACTGCCATTCATTTTCCACCTGGCACAAACCAAACCATCTCCTTGTTTCATGGCAATCAATTTTCCTTTGGCAACAACAGTTGTCTCTTGTTTCACTGCCAATCCTTTGGCAACAACAAGCTTGTCCTCTTGTTTCAACTAACCAGCATTCCTCTGCCCAACAACAGCTTGTTTTTTCACTTGTTTCAACTGCCATCCCTCTCGGCAACCAACAAAGCTGGTCTCTTGTTTTCACGTGCCATCATCCTCTGGGCAACAAATCCCGGCTCTTGTTTCAATGCCTCATCCCTCTTGACAACAACACCCTGTTTCATTGTTTCACGGAATGCCAATCCAATCCACTGGCAAACAACAACTCCCGTCTCTTGTTTCACCTTGCCATCCATCCTCATGGCAACAACAGCCATGTTTCTTGTTTCAACTGCCACCATCCATGGCAACAACCAACCTCGTCTTTCTTGGTTTCACTTGCCATCATCCTCTGGAACAAACCAGCTTGTCTCTTGTTTCACTGCCAATAATCCTTGGTAACAACAGCTTGTCTCTTTGTTTCACTTGCCATTTCATCCTCTGGCAACAACCAGCGTGTCTCTTGTTTTACGCCAACATCCCTCTGGCAAACAACCGCATTGTCCTTTGTTCACTTTGCATTTCATCTCTGGCCAATAACAGCCTTCTCTCCCTTTTTTCAACTGGCATCATCCTCTTAACCAAAACAAGCTTTGTCTACTTGTTTCACTTGCCATCATCCTCTGGCCAAAACAAGCAGTCTTTCTTCTTTTCACTGCCATCATACACTCCTTTTGGCCAACAACATCCCGTCTCTTGTTTCCACTTGCCATTTCATCCTTGGACAACAACCAACCTGTTTCTTGTTTCACGCCATCCATCCACTCGGAACAAACAACTCAGTAACCTTTTCTTGTTTCACTGCCATCATCCACTAGGCAACAAACAAGCCTGTTTCTTGTTTCCAATGCCATTCGTCCTCTTTGGCAACAACAGCTTTATGTCTCTGTTCCATTGATCATCCTTCTGGCAACAAACAGCTTGTCTTTACTTGTTCAATTGCCATCATCCTTTTGCCAACAAACGCTTGTCTCTTGTTCATGCCCACCATCCTATTTGGCAACAACAACCGGTTTCTTGTTTCACGCCCATTCATCCACTGGCAACAACAAACTCGTCTCTTGTTTCACTTGCCATCATCCTATCAGGCAACAACAGATTGGCTTTCTTGTTTCCACTGACATCACCTCTGGCAAACCAACAGCTTGCTCTTGTTTTACTGCCATCATCCTCTGGCAAACAAAAGTTGTCTCTGTTTCACTGCCATCATCCTTTGGCAATAACAGCTTGTCTCTTGTTTCACTGCCATCATCCCTGGGTAACAAAACAGCTTGTCTCTTGTTTCACTGCCATCATCCTCTTGGGCAAAAACAACAGCTTGTCTCTTTGTTTTACTGCCATCATCCTCGGCAACAACAGGTTGTCTCTTGTTTCACTGCCATCATCCTTTGGCAATAACAGCTTGTCTCTGTTTCACTTCGCATCATCCTCTGGGCAACCACAATCCATCTCTTGTTTCACTGCAATCCATCCTCTGGCAACAACAGCTTGTCCGCTTGTTTCACTGCCATCATCCTCTGGCAACTACATCCCGTCTCTTGTTTCACTGCCATCATCCTCTGACAACAACAACCTGTTTTCTTGTTTCACTGTCATCATACACTGGCAACAACAACTCGTCTCTTGTTTCACTGCCATCCTCCTCTGGCAACAACAGCCTGTTTCTTGTTTCATTGCCATCATCCTCTCCGGCAAACAACAGCTTGTCTCTTCTTCACTGCCATCTTCCTCTGGCCAACAACAGCCCTGTCCCTCTTGTTTTACTGCTATCATCCTCTGGGCAACAACAGCTTGTCTCTTGTTTCACTGCGCCATCCTTCAGCAACAACAACCCAGCTCTTGTTTCACTGCCATCATCTTCTGGCAACAACAGCTTGTCTCTTTTTCACTGCCATCATCCTCTGGCAACAACAACCATCTTTTGTTCCCTGCCATCATCCTCTAGCAACAATAGCCTGTCTCTTGTTTCACTGCATCATCCACTGGCAACAACAACGCATCTCTTGTTTTTCACTGACATCATCCTCTGGCAAACAACAGCCTTTTTGTTTCTTGTTTCAACGGCCATTATCCTCTGGCAACAAAACAGCCTTTCTCTTGTTTCACTGCCATCATCCTCTGGCAAACAACATCCGTCTCATGTTCCACTGCCACCATCCTCTGGCAACAACCGCTGGTCTCTTGTTTCACTTGCCATCATCCTCTGGCAACAACAGCTTGTCTCTTGTATCACTGCCATCATCCTTTGGCAACAACAGCCTGTCTCTTGTTTCACTGCCATCATCCTCTGGCAACAACAGCCTGTCTCTTGTTTCACTGCCATCATCCTCTGGCAACAACAGCCTGTCTCTTGTTTCACTGCCATCATCCTCTGGCAACAACAGCCTGTCTCTTGTTCACTGCCATCATCCTCTGGCAACAACAACCTGTCTCTTGTTTCACTGCCATCATCCACTGGCAACACAACCCAAGTCTCTTTTTTCACTGCCATCATCCTCTGGCAACAACAGGCCTGTTTTCTAGTTTGGCACTGCATCATCCAATCTATTGCAACAACAGCCTGTCTCTTGTTTCACTGCCTTCATCCTCTGGCAACAACAGCTTGTCTCTTGTTTCACTGCCATCATCCTCTGGCAACAACAGCTTGTCTCTTGTTTCACTGCCTTCATCCTCTGGCAACAACAGCCTGTCTCTTGTTTCACTGCTGTCATCCTCTGGCAACAACAGCCTGTCTCTTGTTTCACTTCCATCATCCTCTGGCAACAACAGCCTTTCTCTTGTTTCACTGCCATCATCCTCTGACAACAACAGCCTGTCTCTTGTTTCACTGCCATCATCCTCTGACAACAACAGCCTGTCTATTTCACTGCTGCCATCCTTTGGCAACAACAACTCAGCTCTTGTTTCACTGCATCATCCTCTGGTAACAACAACGCATGTCTTGCTTCACTGTCATCATCCTCTGGCAACAACAACCTGTCTCTTGTTTCACTGCATCATCCTCTGGCAACAACAACGCATGTCTTGCTTCACTGTCATCATCCTCTGGCAACAACAACCTGTCTCTTGTTTTACTGTCATCATCCTCTTAAAACAACAGCCTGTCTTTTTTCACTGCATTATCCTCTGGCAACAACAGCCTGTCTCTTGATCCACTGCCATCACCCTCTGGCAACAAACAGCCTCTCTCTGTTTCACTGCTGTCATCCTTTGACACACAGCCTGTCTCTTGTTTCACTGCCATCATCCTCTGGCAACAACAGCCTTTCTCTTGTTTCACTGCCATCATCCTCTGGCAACAACAGCCTGTCTCTTGTTTCACTGCCATCATCCTCTGACAACAACAACCCATTTCTCTTTTCACTGCCATCACCCTCTGCAACAACAGCCTCTCTCTTGTTTCACTGCTGTCATCCTTTGACACAACAGCCTGTCTCTTGTTTCACTGCCATCATCCTTTGGCAACAACAGCCTTTTTCATGTTTCACTGCCATCATCCTCTGACAACACAGCCTGTCTCTGGTTTCACTGCCATCATCCTCTGACAACAACAGCCTGTCTTATTTCACTGTTGCCATCCTTTGGCAACAACAGCTTGTCTTTTGTTTCACTGCCATCATCCTCTGGCAACAACAACGCATGTCTTGCTTCACTGTCATCATCCTCTGGCAACAACAACCTGTGTCTTGTTTTACTGTCATCATCCTCTGACAACAACAGCTTGTCTATTTCACTGCCCATTATCCTCTGGCAACAGAGCCTGTCTCTTGATTCAGTGCCATCACCCTCTGGCAACAACAGCCTGTCCTCTTGTTTCACTGCCATCATCCTCTGGCAAACATCACCCTGTCTTTATTTGTTTCACTGCCATCATCCTGGGTAACATCAGCCTTTCTCTTTTTTCATGCCATCATCCCTCTGGCAGCACAGCCTGTATCTTTTTTTTTCACTTTGCCATTATCCTCTAGTAACAACAGCCGTCTCTTGTTTTCACTGCCATCATCCTCTGGCAACATCACCCTGTCATTTTGTTTCCATCCATCATTCCTCCTGTAAACCAAAACAGCCTTTCTCTTGTTTCACTCGCATCATCCTCTGGCAACAACAGCCTGTCCCTTGTTTCACTGCCATCATCTTCTGGCAACAACAGCCATGTCTCTTGTTTCACTGCATATCCCTCTGGCACAACAGCCCTGTCTCTTTTCACTGCCCACCATCCTCTGGTAACAACAGCCTGTCTCCTGTTTACTGCCATCATCCTCTGGCAACAACAGCCTGTCTCTTTTCACTGCCATCATCCCTGGTAACAAGAGCCTGTCTCTTTTTTCACTGCCATCATCCTCTGGTAACAACAGTCTGTCTCTTGTTTCACCGTCATCATCCTCTGGTAACAACAGCCTGTCTCTTTTTTTCACTGCTATCATCCTCTGGTAACAACAGCCTTCCTCTTGTTTCACTGCCATCATCCTCTGGACAAAACAGCCTGTCTCTTTTTTCACTGCCATCATCCTCTGGTAACAACAGCCTGTCTCTTGTTTCACTGCTACCATCCTCTGGGCAACAATAGCCTGTCCACTTGTTTCACTGCCATCATCCTCTGGTATCAACAGCCTGTCATTTTTTTCACTGCTACCATCTTCTGGCAACAACAGCTTGTCTCTTGTTTTTCACTGCCATCATCGTCTGGTAACAACATTCTGTCTCTGGTTTTCAATGCCATCATCCTCTGGCAACAACAGCCCATCTTGTTTCACTGCCATCATCCTCTGGCAACAAACAAAAAAACCCATCTCTTGTTTCACTGCCATCATCCTCTGACAACAACAGCCTGTCTCTTGTTTTTCCACTGCCATCATCCTCTGGCATTAACAACAACAGCCTGTCTCTTGATTCACTGCCATCATCCTGTGGCAACAACGACAAGAGCCTGTCACTTGTTTCACTGCCATCATCCTCTGACAACAACAGCCTTTCTCTTGTTCCACTGCCATCATCCTCTGGCAACAACAACAACAGCCTGTCTCTTGTTTCACTGCCATCATCCTCTGGCAACAACAACAACAGCCTGTCTCTTGTTTCACTGCCATCATCCTCTGGCAACAACAGCTTGTCTCTTGTTTCACTGCCATCATCCTCTGGCAACAACAGCCTGTCTCTTGTTTCACTGCCATCATCCTCTGGCAACAACAGCTTGTCTCTTGTTTCACTGCCATCATCCTCTGGCAACAACAGCCTGTCTCTTGTTCACTGCTGTCATCCTTTGACAACAACAGCCTGTCTCTTGATTCACTGCCATCATCCTCTGGCAACAACAACCCATTTCTTTTTTCACTGCCGTCCATCCTCTGGCAACTATAGCCTGTCTCTTGTTTCACTGCCATCATCCTCTGGCAACAACAGCCTTTCTCTTGTTTCACTGCCATCATCCTCTGACAACAACAGCCTGTCTCTTGTTTCACTGCCATCATCCTCTGACAACAACAGCCTGTCTTATTTCACTGCTGCCATCCTTTGGCAACAACAACCCAGCTCTCTTTTCACTGCCATCATCCTCTGGCAACAACAACGCAGTCCTTGTTTCACTGTCATCATCCTCTGGCGACAACACCTGTCTCTTGTTTTACTGTCTTCATCCTCTGACACAACAGCCTGTCTTATTTCACTGCCATTATCCTCTGGCAACAACAGCCTGTCTCTTGATTCACTGCCATCACCCTCCCTCGTAACAACAGTTTGTCTCTTGTTTCACTGCCATCATCCTCTGGCAACAACAACCCCTTGTCTCTTGTTTCACTGCCATCCATCCTCTGTAACAACAGCCTTTTTCTTGTTTCACATGCCATCATCCTCTGGCACAACAGCCTGTCTCTTATTTCACTGCCATCATCCTCTGGCAACAACAGCCTGTCTCTTGTTTCACTGCCATCATCCTCTGGCAACAACAGCCTGTCTCTTGTTTCACTGCCATTATCCTCTGGCAACAACAGCCTGTCTCTTGTTTCACTGCCATCATCCTCTGGCAACAACAGCCTGTCTCATGTTTCACTGCCATCATCTTATGGTAACAACAGCCTGTCTCTTGTTTCACTGCTACCATTCTCTGGCAACAATAGCCTGTCTCATGTTTCACTGCCATAATCCTCTGGTAACAACAACCTGTCACTTGTTTCACTGCCATCATCCTCTGGTATTAACAGCCTGTCTCTTGTTCACTGCTACCATCCTCTGGCAACAACAGCTTGTCTTTGTTTCACTGCCATCATCCTCTGGTAACAACATCCTTTTTCTGGTTTCACTGTCATCATCCTCTGGCAACAACAGCCCACCTTGTTTCACTGCCATCATCCTCTGGCAAAACAACCCATCTCTTGTTTCACTGCCATCATCCCCTGACAACAACAGCCTGTCTCTTGTTTCACTGCCATTATCCTCTGGCAACAACAACAACAGCCTGCCTCTTGTTTCACTGCCTTCATCCTCTGGCAACAACAACAATAGCCTGTCTCTTGTTTCACTGCCATCATCCTCTGGCAACAACAACAACAGCCTGTCTCTTGTTTCACTGCCATCATCCTCTGGCAACAACAACAACAGCCTGTCTCTTGTTTCACTGCCATCATCCTCTGGCAACAACAACAACAGCCTGTCTCTTGTTTCACTGCCATCATCCTCTGGCAACAACAGCCTTTCTCTTGTTTCACTGCCATCATCCTCTGGCAACAACAACCCGTCTCTTGTTTCACTGTCATCATCCCTCCTCTGGGAAACAACAGCCTGTCTCTGATTCACTGCCATTACCCTCTGGCAACAACAGCCTGTCTCTTGTTTCACTGCCATCATCCTCTGGCAACAACAGCCTGTCTCTTGTTTCACTGCCATCATCCTCTGGCAACAACAGCCTTTCTCTTGTTTCACTGCCATCATCCTCTGGCAACAACAGCCTGTCTCTTGTTTCACTGCCATCATCCTCTGGCAACAACAGCCTGTCACTTGTTTTCACTGCCATCATCCTCTGGTATCAACAGCCTGTCACTTGTTTTCACTGCCATCATCCTCTGGCAACAACAGCCTGTCTCTTGTTTCACTGCCATCATCCTCTGTATCAACAGCCTGTCTCTTGTTTCACTGCCATCATCCTCTGACAACAACAGCTTGTCTCTTGTTTCACTGCCCTCATCCTCTGGTAACAACAGCTTGTGTCTTGTTTTCACTGCCTTCATGACCTCTGGCAACAACAACAGACAGCCTGTCTTTTTGTTTTCAACTGCTTCATCCCTCTGCAACACAACAACGAGCCTGTCCTCTTGTTTCACTGCCTTCATCTTCTGGCAACAACAACAACAGCCTGTCTCTTGTTTCACTGCCTTCATCCTCTGGCAACAACAACAACAGCCTGTCTCTTGTTTCACTGCCTTCATCCTCTGGCAACAACAACAAACAGCCTGTCTTTTGTTATCACTGCTTTTCATCCTCTGGCAACAACAACAACAGCCTGTCTCTTGTTTCACTGCCTTTCATCCTCTTTGCAACAAGCAACAACAACAGCCTGTCTCTTGTTTCATTCGAGCTTCATCCTCTGGCACAAACACAACAGCCTGTCTTTTGTTTTCACCTCCTACATCCTCTGGCACAACACAACAGCCTGAGATCTTTGTTCACTGCCTTCATCCTACGCATGGCAAACAACAACAAGAACAGGGCCAGTCTTTTGTTTCGACTGAAAACTTCATTCGTCTGGCCAATCACAACAGCAGCCTGTCTTTTGTTTCACTGCCTTCATCCTCTGGCAACAACAACAACAACAGCTTGTCTCTTGTTTCACTGCCTTCATCTTCTGGCAACAACAACAGCCTTCCTCTTGTTTCACTGCCTTCATCCTCTGGCAACAACAACAACAGCCTGCCTCTTGTTTCACTGCCTTCATCCTCTGGCAACAACAACAACAGCCTTCCTCTTGTTTCACTGCCTTCATCCTCTGGCAACAACAACAACAAGCCCTCTTTTGTTTACTGCCTTCAATCCTCTGGCAACAACAACAACAGCTGTCTCTTGTTTCCAACCACCTTCCTTTTCTGGCAACAACCAAACAACAGCCTGTCTCTTGTTTCACTACCATCATCCTCTGGCAACAACAACAACAGCCTGTCTTTTGTTTCACTGCCTTCATCCTCTGGCAACAACAACAACAGCCTGTCTTTTGTTTTACTGCCTTCATCCTCTGGCAACAACAACAACCCTGCACTTGTATTTTTTTCACTGCCTTCTCCTCTGCAACAACAACAAAACAGCCTGTCCTTTTGTTTTTCACTGCCTTCATCCTCTGGCAACAACAACAACAGCTTGCTCTTTTGTTTCACTACCTAACATCCTCTGTTCAAGCAACAACAACAGCCTTGTCTTTTGTTTCACGTGGTGCCTTTCATCCTCTGGCAACAACAACAACAGCCTTTGTCTTTTGTTTCACTGCTACGATCCTCTGGCACAACAACAACAGCCCTGTCTCTTGTTTCACTACCTTCATCCTCTGGCAACAACAACAACAGCCTGTCTCTTGTTTCACTGCCTTCATCCTCTGGCAACAACAACAACAGCCTTCCTCTTGTTTCACTGCCTTCATCCTCTGGCAACAACAACAACAGCCTGTCTCTTGTTTCACTGCCTTCATCCTCTGGCAACAACAACAACAGCCTGCCTCTTGTTTCACTGCCTTCATCCTCTGGCAAAACAACACAGCCTGTTCCTTTTGTTTCACTGCCTTCATCCTCTGGAACAACAACAACAGCCCTGTCTTTTGTTTCCACAGTTCATCCTCTGGCAACAACAACAACCAAGCCTCTTTTTGTTTCTGAAGAAATTGTTTTCACTACCTTCATCCTCGGGTAACTTGGGCAACAACAAAAAGCCTGCCTCTTGTTTCACTGCCTTCATCCTCTGCAACAACAACAACACCCTGCTCTTGTTTCACTCCTTCATCTTGGCAACAACAACAACAGCCTGCCTCTTGTTTCACTGCCTTCATCCTCTGGCAACAACAACAATAGCCTGCCTCTTGTTTCACTGCCTTCATCCTCTGGCAACAACAACAACAGCCTGTCTCTTGTTTCACTACCTTCATCCTCTGGCAACAACAGCCTGTCTCTTGTTTCACTGCCATCATCCCCTGGCAACAACAACCTGTCTCTTGTTTCACTGCCATCATCCTCTGGTAACAACAGCCTGTCTCTTGTTTCACTGCCATCATCCTCTAACAACAACAGCCTGTCTCTTGTTTCACTGCCATCATCCTCTGGCAACAACAACAACAGCCTGTCTCTTGTTTCACTGCCATCATCCTCTGGCAACAACAACAACAGCCTGTCTCTTGTTTCACTGCCATCATCCTCTGGCAACAACAACAACAGCCTTTCTCTTGTTTCACTGCCATCATCCTCTGGCAACAACAACAGCCTGCCTCTTGTTTCACTGCCATCATCCTCTGGCAACAACAACAACAACAGCCTGCCTCTTGTTTCACTGCCATCATCCTCTGGCAACAACAACAACAGCCTGTCTCTTGATTCATTGCCATCATCTTCTGGCATCAACAACAACAACAGCCTGCCTCATGTTTCACTGCCATCATCCTCTGACAACAACAGCCTGTCTCTTGTTTCACTGCCATCATCCTCTGGCAACAACAACAACAGCCTGCCTCTTATTTCACTGCCATCATCCTCTGGCAACAACAGCCTGTCTCTTGTTCCACTGCCGTGTAATCATCCTCTGGCAACAACGGCTTGTCACTTGTTCCACTGCTGTGCCATCATCCTCTGGCAACAAAGGCCTGTTTCTTGTTCCACTGCCTTGCCATCATCTTCTGGCAACAACGACTTGTCGCTTGTTCCACTGCCATGCCATCATCCTCCAGCAAGAACTGCCTGTCGCTTGTTCCTCTGCTGTGCCATCATCCTCTGGCAACAAAGGCCTTTTGCTTTTTCCACTGCCTTGCCATCATCCTCTGGCAACAACGACTTGTCGCTTATTCCACTGCCGTGCTATCATTCTCTAGCAACAACTGCCTATCACTTGTCCCACTGCCTTGCCATCATCCTCTGGCAACAAAGGCCTGTTGCTTGTTCCACTGCCTTGCCATTATCCTCTCGCAACAATGGCTTGTTGCTTGTTTCACTGCCGCCATCTTCTGGCAACAACGGCCTGTCGCATACTGCTGTGCCATCATCCTCTGGCAACAGTGGTCTGTCGCATACTGCATTGCCATCATCCTCTGGCAACAACGGCTTGTTGCTTGTTTCACTGCCGCCATCTTCTGGCAACAACGGCCTGTCGCATACTGCTGTGCCATCATCCTCTGGCAACAATGGTCTGTCGCATACTGCCGTGCCATCATCCTCTGACAACAACAGCCAAACTTGTACCCTGAGCTTGCATTGCCGCTGCCTCGTTCCGTTTCGCTAATTCAGAGAAGTAAGAAACAGGCCCGAGTTTGAAACTTCATCTCGCTCAATTAGTTATCCGATACTGATCGACCATTTAGCGCAACTGTCTGTACAGAGCAATTCCCATTAAGAACACTGCTCAGGCGGGGAAAATCGTTTCTTTCTCAATCTTAAACTCTTACGAAGAAAACTATATCTTGTTACAGTCGTTACGCCAAGTTTTTAATGAGAATTGTTTTCCCGTTCTGTTCCTTGAAGGTTGAGGTGACCCAGGAATATTATTTGTAGTAATATGTGATTAGAATATTAATTAATGTAGTTTTATTGACTTCTTTGACTTTGATGGTATAGTTCTCTTTTGGCTTTTAAAACGTTTGATTTTTTAATCCTTGCTTTAAGAAAACATTACTGGTTTTTATATCGTTACTGGTCTAAATCGTTTGATTTTGTTTAATCCTTGCAAGACCAGGGAAATTTTTTTTTATTCTTTTGTAGTTTTTCAGATTCGTTTCGTTCCTTGTTGACCTCATTCTTGCGTTGGTAGACCTAGCCTGATGTAAGCTGGTGTAGGACTAGAATTACTTTCTTCAGAGCATAAATATTTTACATGCATTAGTCGCCTTCATTGAATCGTTCGTGGAATGTAGAATTAATGTTCTCTTATGTTCATTGGTTATGTTAGAGATTTTAATCTCTTCCGTTTCGGGATATCTGTAATATTTAGAAGCAACATGATACGTACTTTGTTGTTGCTTTCAAATTTAGTGATAAAAATGCCTTTTTAAAGTAGGTTCAGTTCCAGAATATCCTGAAGTGAGTTTATTATTGTTCTTGAAGTTTGGTTCAGATCTGAGTCTCTCTTTATCCTGAGCCTTATTTAATCCACCGATTAATTTATTGGTAGTGGGGGGAAAATGGTTGGTTGTGATTTCTTTTGTTCTGATTGAATGAAATGTACAAGAAATACCAGTCCCTTTACTTTCGAGTAACACTTCCATTTTTATTTTTTCGTATTTATTTATTTATTGTATTTATTCTTTATATTCTAACCATTCGTAAACATAATTAACATCGAAAGAAAGCTCGTGCTATCAGATAGGATGCTTATAATACTTCAGTGTACAGTATTTTGTATTTTTATTTTGGCCCGAAATTCTCGCAGTTTCGACAACAGTTTGGTTGACATTTCTTTCCACTAGATATCATACGGTAAATGGACATCTAACTATCGTGAAGAATTTTTAACATTTTCCACCAATTAATGATTGACCTTACTTCACGCCCTTCACTTCTCTTCTATCTTTTTTATTAAAACCCCCTTTTAACCTGTATCCTTCCTGCGCCATTTCCTGAAGAAGCTTAATAATCTCTTCAGCCTCATTTTTTCGTATTAGCATCACTTTGCGCCTCCTTCCCTGCATCGTATTTTGGCCTCATGAATTCTCTCTCTCTCTCTCTCTCTCTCTCTCTCTCTCTCTCTCTCTCTCTCTCTCAGATGTTTGGGTATTTTCCCATCAGGTGTCCCTGCCCGTGTGAGATAGTGTCATCATCCTTCCAACTACTTAAGCCTCTCACTGTCTCTCTGCTCGTGAAATCAGAATCATATTTGAACGTTAAGAATCACGAAGCGCTTGCAAGGCAATCGCTTATTTTCTGTGTTAGGAGTCTTCTTGCCACCGAAGAGATAAGGACGTTAACCTACATTATATATATAATATATATATATATATATATTTAATATATGTTATAATTATATATATATATGTATGTATAATATAATATATATATATTATATATATATATATATATTATATATATATGAATATTATAATATTTTCATAAAATATATTATATAGGATATCTATATATATATATATATATATGTATATATATATATATATATATATAATATATATATAGAATTATCTAGTGACTTTTTTATATTCACAAATATTAAGCCACAAATATCATTTAAACATCGAATCCGTGATACATTGGAAATAGCTACCTTCAAAGGGAAATTCATTCCCTATAGGTCTAGAGTTTAGAGACACTTGACCACTCGGCTATCAAGAGCGATATAAGTTGATATCCTATCGACTCTGTCGTTTATATCCTTTCGAATCCAGGTTCTGTCCTTAGAGTCGAAATCATCCCTTCTCCGCCATGAGAGCTGGTTGGTAAGTTTGTAACGCTTGGTTGAATAGGTTTTTTCGTTTTCGGTGCTCATTACTACTCTCGCATTTTTTATTTCTGATATTGGTATTTTTTCAGTTATGTTACGCAATATTTTATCGTTAGTGGCCATTTTTGTTCATACGCCTCTCTCTCTCTCTCTCTCTCTCTCTCTCTCTCTCTCTCTCTCTCTCTCTTAGTGATTTTGTAACTTCAAGCATAATATACACAGATTGTAAGGAAATCCAGGTTCCTCCTGAAGAAGAACATTAGATCAGTTCACATTCAAACACAAATGCTCATTTGTAGGTGTAATTTTACAGTAGTAATGTGTAACATTGAAATATTTTTTACTATACTCTGTTTTTTTTCCATCTGTCCACCCGCCTGTGGTGTTTGCGTATGGTAACACTGCGTCCCGGCTTTAGATAGTTTCGCTGTGTGTAAATATTATGTAAATAAAAGGATATTTGGGTGTACATTTGCAACTGAAAAGAGTTTTAATAATTTACTGTATGCGAATTACACCGTTAATATTCGAAATAGGATATTATTATAATTGTTGAATGTAAGCTGAATGTAACTATCTAAAATCCGGGACGCAGTGTTACCATACGCAAACACCACAGACGGGTGGACAGATGGAAAAAATCGAGAATAGAAATAATCATCAGTTAGCATCTATTTTTAGAAACCATGATATTATTTGCTTTATAATTTTTCGAGCGTGGCTTACCCCACTTTTCCCGTGACTAATTGCGCTCAACAAGGAGTGCATGTTCAGATAATTTGTCCAAAAATAACGTTTTGATTTTAGTTTAAAGGAAAAAAGCTCAGGACTTTGCATGGAAGCCATGCCAGTCATACAGAAATTACCCTGTTTACTTGTTTTTTAATTTCTCAGCTTTTACCTCAGAATGTTTCTTTACACTTAGCTGTGACCTTTCCCCATAAATGGTCTTAATTAAGTGAAAAAGCCAAACACTTATGTAGCGCAGATCAATAACATATGTCTCATTTCCTGCGTCTAGTCACAGATATAGTGGTATAGAATATTTTTGGATTAGAGATATTGAGATGGCTATTCTTATCGGGTGCTTTCGACACCAAACAGTCATCATTCCCAGATCATTGGTCAGTGCCTATATTAGCATTCCATTTGCAGACATCGCCGTAAAGATGCTTCTTTTGTTGCCCAGTTGTAGAATGTTACTTGTAGCTGAGAATTCACTGAGAATGTAAATGGAATAAAAAATGAAAAAA
The DNA here is from genome assembly GCF_015104395.2 of Macrobrachium nipponense. NCBI lineage: Eukaryota > Metazoa > Arthropoda > Malacostraca > Decapoda > Palaemonidae > Macrobrachium > Macrobrachium nipponense. Next base: position 35,750,786 of record NC_087215.1, read on the forward strand.
ACCAATATGCAGAAAAATGAATTGAAAAACATAGAATGCCAGAGAGTTTAAAAGAACAATGTCCATGAAATTAATAGGACACATTCCTCTTGCCAGATATATTTTACTGTTTTCTTGCAAGAGATGTAATATTGATAAGACGGATATGAACGAGCAATAATGCCTGAGAAACACCTGTAAAGCTTTTCAAGACATTCTACTTTAGGTATGAAAGTCAGAATGAGTGCTTTAAAGTTAGACCAGAAGTCTATTTCATTTTCCTTGTATATCGCTTGCAAATTCCCTGTAATCATTATAATTTTGTAAGTAATAACGGACACTTCTCCACATGTAAATCCACGATCGCCCTAAATTTATTGCGCTGCTTTTCCATTGAGTTCCTTTTTCAACTTGAATATTTTATTTTCTGAGAAACATACTATTGGAATTTCAGAAGTTCAAGCGAAAATGAATAAGTGGTATCTTTTCTTTCTGTGTCTTCCTTTACTTCCTTTTGCTTCTTCCTGATGAAGACTATATTTGGAAACTTGAATTTCAAGTCAGTGGCCCTTGGGGCCTTGTCCCATATGAATAGGTTTTACTACTGAATATTAATAATAATAATAATAATAATAATAATAATAATAATAATATAATAATAATAATAATAATAATAATAATAATAATAATGTGGAACAAGCAGAACTGTCCCCCATTCTTCAATGAAATTTGGTGCCATGTTTACGAAAATTGGCTGAGTTCTTTATCGTCCGAAGCTATTTGAAGATACCAGTTGGTATTGCACATGCCCGGTACGATTTTTCGGATTATGAGCGTTTCCAAAGTAGAGCGAACATTTATAATAGTGGCGCCATGTCGTAGTGACAATATTTTTAGGCTCATAAATTCCGTTCTGCAATAAATTTTGCCGGATAGAGCTCATAAATATATCCTAAATATCATTTCATGCTGGTTGTGATGCAATTTACAGTAATATCATTGTAATGTATAACAATGATCAGTTAGTTAATTTGTTAAAATGGCTGTTGACACTCTACCGCAGCCAAATTTCCGCCTTTTGTCTTATTGCACGAAGGCCTGTGTTATGGAAACATGTAAACAATGCTTATTAGACATTCGTTACGTGTTTAATTTGCCAAATCTAATAAACTAATCGACAACTGTCAGAAATATCAGTCTGTTTTTTTAGGGTTATGTTCAATTTGCAAAGTTGAATTAGTTTCCCATTACCACTTGGAGTCTTCAGATTTGAAATTGGAGCAGAGTTTTTGTAAATGCTTCATTTTTTTTTTAGTTGATTCGAATTACAGAATTATTGTCAGTTTTATAAATATTCTCTGAAATACTTTTGCATTTTATTTTTGTTTGAAATCAAAGGAAAAGCGCTCTTGAACATAAAACTGGACAGTAATTTATTTCTAAAGCGATTTATTTATGAATTTGCTGATTAATTCATATAATTTTCTGTTTCCTAAAGGTAATGCCCAAGTGATCAATTTGGTATGGCTTCTGGAGGGGGTGCCCATAGATACCACGTGGGCATCTGCCGAAGAGGACGTGGCCATCAACCAGCTGACCATCAGCGATCTGGAACCGCGTCATCGCAATGCGCACCTCACCTGCCGCCTTGAGACCCGAGATTCAGTCCACTTCCACGTCACGGCCAACATTACAGACGCCTCACTCATCATCTCCATGTTCTGTAAGTAGGAGGGAAATCCCTCATTCCTAGTTCATTTGTTCCCGTAGAGTGCACCTCACGTGGTGTACTGTAGGCATTTCTTAAGGTTCTCAGCAGTGTTCCTTCGGCCCCTAGCTGCAACCTCTTTCCTTTCCTAACTGTACCTCCGTTCATATTCTCTTTCTTCCATCTTACTTTCCACCCTCTCTCACATTTGTTTCCTAGTACAGCTGCGAGGTTTTCCTCTTGTTACACCTTTCACACCTTACTATCAGTATCTCTTTCAGCGCTGAATGAGCTCACGGGTCCCAGCGCTTGGCCTTTGGCCCAAATTCAATATTCTTCTGTTTTAGTTCATTTGCATGTCTTCTGGGGTGAATTCCCAAGGCATTTTCTGCAAAGGGAGATTTTTCTTATTGAGAATTACTACTTTACCGAGGAGGAGTCAGCGATCAGTGTCTCTCCTCTTGCGACATGTTTCAGCAACTCACTTGGTTTTGCCGTCTCAGCATTTCTTCGTCAACTGACTTAAATGTAGCCATATGTTAAATACGGTCACGATGATGGGCACAGCTTCCGTCACCATTTACCGCGCCATCTATCGCCAACAAAACAGTATTAGAGAGAAGATTTGTAAACTTCTGTTATCGTAATCCTGATGATTTAAGGAGCTCTTGAAAACATAAGATTTACCCAGGATGGAGTTCCTGGAACACACTTTTGTGTATGTGTTGGAAACCTTGTTCTTTAAAAGTCCAGTAAAAGCAATTCTTGGTAAAAGGTTAAAAGGGTCAATAATGATAGAGTAGATATAAAGGAACAATGTAAATAACACGGGCCATTTGTATCGAAGCCATTTATATGCTTTGTAACGAGTGTTATTTGTGTAATTTTCTTTCGCTTATCCTAAAAAAAATCTAGGATCTGACTTGCATCAGTTCATTAAGAAATGATGAAAGGAAAGAGTTGTCTATTGTCATGGGAACATATCTGTAGTGGGAGTTTTTGCAGTTACTTTTGAGATATAGATTTCCTGTTTTATTGTAATAATTTATATTTAAGCTTCATTTCTATGTCAATGCAGCATATTTTGTAACACAAAAACTTCAGTGAACAGGACATGTCTGAATATGAGGAGTTGGAAGATGCTGATGATCTCCAAACTACATTGCATTGTCTGCTGAGAAATCCTTAATGCCGGTTAATAGCAAAAATGTAATCGCCCGTGTCAAGACCGCAAAGAATCCCTACAGCTTTTGCATCTGTGCTGACAATTTCTTCACCAACATAGACTTGGGAAGTCATTTTGGTGCAAATATCCTGGGATTACAAGAGTCCGTTACGTGGACAGTGCACCCCCCATTTCAGCGAAGGAGGCTGAGAAAAAGTCTGTGAAGAGGGCCACCACAGGCTACAGCTCAGGTAACCCTATCTTGGCCCTCCAGTGAAAGGACAAGCTTGTCATTATACCATCCAGAAGACAATGGTGTATAAAAATAAGATTACATGGGTAAGGTAAATACCCCCATGTCATCAAAGAATACAATGCATGATGGGTGGCATTGACAATGGTAGTATGCTCCCCCCCATTCAAGAAACCGATGAATGTGTAGAGGTGACGGACTTTGCGTGTGTAACGCATGGGTCATTTACCAGAGAACTGCATTTCCAGGAAATGATAATGGTGTTGAAGCTTTTTTTTCTGCTGGAGGTGTTCAAATTTTGCTAGATGTCACAAATGTTTAACGAGAAGCCCCATTAGGAATTCCACCTGTTCATTATATACCCAACAGGCAAACCTTCAGGCACTGTTTCAAGAAGGGGCACATACATAAATCAAAGTAGGTCCTCATGTCAGGAACAGCTTTACCAATTGACACGAGGGTGCTGAATCTGTTGCACTTTAATCATTTATGCAAATAATGCATTTCAATGATGAGTTATTATATATTGTCTTTGATCTATTTTTGCTCCTAAATGCGTCAAACTTTGAAGTTTTGTGTTTGTTTGCTACCTGAAAGTTAATAATATTTTAATGTCTTTGATCAATTTTTGTAACTAAATAAAATCTCTGTCCCAGCATGAACGTGTAACTATATGTTTGTTTGGTAGTTCAAAATAATATATGTGGAATATAAACGTGGAATGGTCAGAATATGGATTTATAGCCATGTTTGTAAACACTTTGCGGGAGAAAAGACAAAATTGTTCCTATGGCCAAATGGCCAGCGAAGGTTTAACTGGTGACGCATATAAAAGAAAATGTTCAAGAGCAAATTCTTCTTGTATTTTGGTGTGCTTGAACATCCCGACACGGTTTCAGATGCCTCATTGATCGCAGGCAGTGCCTGCTAAAGTAGTTACGCAAAGGATTTGGGGTGAGAAGTATAGGCTTAGGTATTGGTAAAATTATAATAATAATGTGTTTATTGGCTATAGTCCCCCTTATCAAAACAAACTGAATTGTTATTGAATATATTCCTCTCTAATTTTCCATCTAGTTTCGTTTAATTTGTGTGGTGGAAATGAAATGTGACTGCTACCGATACTTAGCAATTTGAAACTTTCGATGATAACTTTATAAAAGTTATCCCAGTTACCTGACTTATCCTGACTAGTTTTAACGCTTCTCTCCCTCAAGAACGAAAGCCGATTCGTTTGATCACATTTCTCTCTTTCAAGTTCTGCTTCAGCTGCTGTTACGATGCTCTGATGAGTCTTTTTCTCCCCCATTTACTGTACACTGCGGTGATCAGCAGTCTTCCGATTGTTTGGGTCCCTCACTCTTCTGCTCGCTCTCCTCCCTGGCTCCATTCTTTAAAGGTCTTTAAAGGCCTTTGGCTTCTTCCGCTAAAGGTCTGCATTTTTCCTATCTTCTTTTACACTCTTACTCCTTTTCTTCAGGTTGGATGTATTAGGTCATGAACCTGTCTCCCTCATCGGGTTTTCCATACAGTGCACTGGAAACAACCATGAAGGCTAGATAAATAATATAGCCGAGAGAGAGAGAGAGAGAGAGAGAGAGAGAGAGAGACAGAGAGAGAGAGAGAGAGAGAGGGGAGGGCGGGGGGGGGGGCTGGGGTAGGCATTTGGTGCTGACAAGCGAAACCAAAAAGTGTGAAGGATTCGAGAAGTTGAGAGAGCATTGTGGTTATTACAGTTGCATACGCATGTGGTAAAGAGTGCCTAGTAGATTTATATTATATTTGTGTAGTATATATATATATATATATATATATATATATATATATATATATTATATATATATATATATATATATATATATATATATATATATATGATACGTATATATATAGTTTGTGTGTGTGTATGTATGTATATATGACTGGTAAAAATGTTCTGTTAAAACAGAATTCCATCTAATAAAAGGAGCCCATAAAAACGCCAAAATAAAGGAAGAAAGTACTATATTTTAGAGACTGCTGTCTCTCTCTTCATGACCTACCTGAAGAGAGAGACAGCAGTCTCTAAAATATAGTAATTTCTTCACATATTTTGGCGTTTTTATGGGCTCCTTTTATTAGATGTATATATATATATATATATATATATATATATATATATATATATATATATATATATATATATATATATACGTGTGTGTGTGTGTGTGCGCGCGTTTGTAGAAATGTTTGTAATGGAAGCATCTTTTCACGACCACTTTCGAAACTAATGATATGGATATTGCACTTACAGAACTCAGGCCAAATTGGGATACGTACCCAGTCATAAACTGATTAAGCAACGAGATGAATGTGCTCGGAAAAGAAAAAAGTACGTACTCTTTGGTCCCATTTACAGACGTTAAAACACTACTAAAGTTTTTTCTGTTAATGAAAAACTTAGGAAATGCTTTCGTGGAAGCTGCCTTGATTATCTTAACTCACGTTGCGTCTCTTGAAATAGCCTTCGTCTATGGGAGAAGTGTTTAATCAAGGAATGGATTCGTATTTATTTTTCCAGTGCGTCTAGAACTTTCTTTTTGTTCTCTCAGACGGCAAAACAGATGCGAAGAGACGTAAAAAGTGCACATTTTCCACACTAATCAAAGTTTCCCTTTGTTTGCAATGAAAGGACAGTAGTTTATGGATTAGCCTGGAGGACGGGAAGCGGTTTGGGAGTTCGGAATGAGGTCGGGGGAGGAGGAGAAAGAGAGAATGAGAAGAAAGACACGAATTTTTAAAACTTGATGCAACAACTCAAGAAAGAAAAATACACATTTCCTTCAAGTAATTTCCAAGATATGGTTGGGGCGTCCTTGAATTACTATATTATTCAAAGAACCAATAGCGCAATGTACAGACTGAGTTGCAAGTTGTAAACTATTCATTTCTTTCCATTTGTAAATTTACTTTTCATCAGGAATTACTTGAATGCGAAAATCGCGATAGAATTGATCTAAATATTCATATAATCCAATTATATGTTGAAATGCTTCTAAAAATTACTGATAGAACCGATCATAATTATTAAAAAAATCAGTAGAAATTTAAGGTATATTTTAAAGAGAACTAGCTTCTCTACAACGTTAACAGTACTGCTTCATTTATATAGAACATCCTTTCCTTTCCCAAAAAAGTTCTCAGTTGAGGACTCAGAGGAATGATATTTTCATGTCCACAAGATGGAAACGTTCACTCACCAAATAAGAGCAGTATAGTCAAGGGAACCAATTACCATGAAACAGCCTGAGGTCCTTGGTAGACGATGTCAGCGGCAGCGGTAGAGGTTGGACGAAGACTTTAAAGAAATTGGCATCATAGAGTGGGGATTAGATATCCACAAGTCTAACTCTAGCTGTGTTAATGCAAAACACATCACCTATGAAACGAAAGTGTTATAGTGGTAAAAAGGAGCAGGTTTCTGGTGATAGAAGTTCACTCTCGACGTGGTTCGGAAGTCATGTAAAGCCGTTGGTCCCGTTGCTGAATAACCACTGGTTCCATGCAACCATACAAACAAACAAACAAAACAAACAAAAAGCAGCATTCTCGAAAAAGGGTCTCTGAAAGAAGAAGACCGAGGGAGGTTTGAGAAAAGTTAAGTTCTGCAGAAAGGAGGTTGGCCCACGATTACACTATATATATATATATATTATATAGATTCTATCATATATATATATATATATATATATCCATATACTATATAAAAAATATTATATATATATAGATATATAGTATAGTATATATATAGATATATATATATATATATATATATATATATATATATATATATATATATATAGGGAAACCGTAGGCCGTCATTGTTTGCACCGTAATATCATCGTTATTTTTCATCGTAGAAGAGAAGTACGAGCATATTTGGAATCCTCGTGAAAGGTTCTATAAAAATAATTTTCTTTCTTTTCTCTACAACTAAATATTAAAGAAGTTGCCATGGCCGGATATTCGGATCAAAACCCGGTACCCGGTGAAACCATGCCCTAACATCATCGTTATTTTTCATTGCAGACGAAAGTTAATAGCCTTTTTTGATTCCTCGTGAAAAGTTCTATCAGATTAATGCTTTCTGTTTTCTCTACGAATAATAATAAAGTTAGCATGGCCGGATATCCTGATCAAACGGCACCCGTTAAAAACTATCCCCTATAAAATCTACATATATGTTCCGACTTTGGTACAATTTGGTCCAACAGTTTCGCCGATTATAGTGAATATACGCATATACATACATGCATACATAGTCTGACCGTCAGCTTTATATATGATGTATGATATATATATTATGTATATATATATATATATATATATATATATATATATATATATATATATATATATATATATAATCCTTCAGTTATCCGGATTAATGGGGCCATGTGGTCAGATAATGGCAATATTTGGATAATAGCGAGTAAAAAAAATCTAGAGCTGTTCATGGGCAGCTGCATACCCTTTCTCATTTAACCTTGCCAATACCAAGTAATTGTGAGCATATAATATCCAGTTAAATAACAACCATCACAATTTAAACTGAAAACTTTATGCAAAAGGCAATTATCTACCTTTGTTCCCCTATATTTGTAACAAAATATACTGCATAAATACACTTTAAAATGCAACCCCTTCTTCTCTCTCTCTCTCTCTCTCTCTCTCTCTCTCTCTCTCTCTCTCTCTCTCTCTCTCTCTCTCTCTCTCTCTCTCTCTCTCTCTCTCTCTCTCTCTCTCGTAAATGACACAATTCGTAAGATAGGTAGCCAACCCGTGTATACCCATACCCTACCGTGATTTTATGACCAATAAAATATTTTTAAAGTCAGCAACTTTTTAGTTGTTGCCATATTGAATTACCATAAACAAGATAAATGTGTATGTGAGAACAACATTATGACTTAGACTAGGTATTACACTCGGTAACTATTTGCATAAAGTCAGGTAGGCTATTACTGCTGTATTTAAGATAAAGGAAATGGTAATGATAATTAACTTATTGAATCCATTTATACTTTGTTATTATCCTGTTACATCATCATTATAATGTTTATAAAAAAAACCATCTGTTATTATCCTGTTACATCATCATTATAATGTTTATAAAAAAAAACCATCATGCCCAATTTGCATTTGGTAATGTTTTCGGTTCTCAGGATCAGCTGATTGAGAGCTACTAGCGAAAGAATCAGCTGAATCTATTTTTATATTTAAAAGTTAAAACGAAAAGCAAATGTTACTTTGGAAATTAACTGGTATTTTTTTGCACATAAATGTAAATCTAGTATATATAGGTCAAAGTAAAATCCCTCAAAATCGCCAAACAGCCGTTTCCAGATTCATTTCTTTACATCTCACTCGATGTTGTTTATGTCAGTTCTTTGGTAAGTGGTTGTCAGTTACAGGAGAGGGTTATGAAAATGAGATTTGTTCGGTAGGCAAAAGACTATTTTTATTATTTAATCTCATTTTTTCAAGATGGGTTTACTGAGGAAAAGATGTTAGCCTAACATTACCTGGGCTATGTTAAATGAAACTCGCATGATACACAAGATACGATGAAGTCATATTTAGGGGGGACGAAATTTTAAGGATCGTATGATGATTGAATGATACACGAGTATATGTATATTCATACTTCAGTTGTTTACAGCTTTAGTACAATTGACATTTCTCAATAACGAGTTGTATCTCCTCTTAACCTTTTTTGCTTTGTTACAGTGCAGTAGTGGAAAAATCAAGCTTAAAATACAAAGCAAAGCAAACTATTAAGTTCACCAACGCCAGCAAATGAGAATGAAAGTGTGCGTAAGTGTGTTCCTCACACACATGATTACATTTATCTTTTGGCTTGTGAGAAATGAAAAAAAATAGAAAATATAATAAAATGTATAAATGAGAATAGCTTAAAATATGAATAAAAAGGGAAGGAGTGTTTGTTATATGCTATATATATATATATATATGATATAGTATATATATATATATATATATATATATATATATATACGTATATATACACATACATAATACATACACTGTCTTCATGTCTGATATATTTCATAACAAGTTACAGTGCAATACTGTACATATCCTTTATTAAAATTATGGATTTTTATAAACATAAAAACCGGAAACAAAAGAAGCTCTAGCAAGGCAGAGGCTACCTAGCCCACTTCACCTGTCCAACACTGAACACTGCATCCCGACCCCCCTCCCAGCAAAGGAAACTGCTCTCAGCTCTCCCACTCACTAAAACCCCATTCTCAGTCTGTTTCTGAGTGTAAGTAGTGTTTTCAGCATTTACGTGAGGCTGCGCATTATTACCAGTCATCAGAGATTAGATTTCAAAATAAAAAAAAATAATATAAATAAATATTATATATATATATATATATAGATATATAATTACATATATATATATAGAATATATAAGATATATATATTATATACATATATATATATATATACACACACACATTTGAGGCCTTGGTCATTGGTCCGGGTATGTCGAATCCATGTCGGGTTCTGGATAATGGTATCCGATGATTGAAGGATTACTTGTATATATATCTATATATATATATATATATATATATATATATATATATGTGTGTGTGTGTGTGTGTGTGTGTGTGTGTGTGTGTGTGTGTGTGTGTGTGTGTGTGTTCAGGCACTAGTGGGAAGGATCATCAGATTTGTAGGACTTTAGTTTACTTATTATTCCTGTATTGGTGTATTGCTTGTGAATTGGTAGTATCTTATTTTTTCCAAGTTCCTGACTTCCTTGAATAATAGGAAATTAATCAGTGTTATGTATTTCTCTTGAATCGTTACTTGTGCTTCATCTACGTTATTAATATTTTAAGATTTCTCTAACAATAAATTTTCTAAATAAATCTGCAATTATAGTTACCTGTCACTAAATAGCTTTTTGTGCACGATTGCTACTAAGACCTAGTTTGAAGAAATCGAGCAAGTTCTTGGAATAGCGGAGTCAATTTGTTATTTATTTCTAATCGGTGTGAGAAATGGAAGCTATAAATATCTGGCATACCCTCTTTTGAAATTGTCCTGCTCTGTGATCAAAATAACCCGGAATCACCTCATCTAAGCTGTTTTGCGTTACGCATAACAAGGAATATTATTTCTTGGCAAACACTTCGGTATCTTACATTATATCCTTTTTATTATGGGTTGCCACTCGGATTGAAATGAAGAGGTAGTATTAAAGATATAATTAGTAGTATCCTGTACCATGTTGAATGCGTACCTTTGTTCATGCTGCATAATCACTACATAGACTAACAACATGTAAACATGACCTCTGGTTCAAGGTAAGAGTAATGTAACTTGGCACAGATGACATTTTGAGTCCAGGTTTTCTAACGAATCAGCATTCAGTCTTCTCCTTCCTCCGTATCCATGGAAGCAACCGTCATGTGTCAGTCGACCTCGCATTCTCATCACTTGCTCTTCTTCGTGGCATATCGGAACGAACGACCTTCGATGACTTCATACGCAATTACTCTCGCTGAAAGACGCCTTCGTAAAGGAACATGAAAATCCGGGTAGAAGGGCAAATGACCTGTGAACTTCGTTTCATGACGGGTCAGGTCGGGGAATTGCAGTGCCGTTCCGACTCATTTTTCCATCTTTATTTTCAGGATGGATAAAAACAGAATTAATTTCCCTTCTATGGAAATACGGTGAGTTAATGTACGGTGGCAATCGATTAGAAATCTTTTGCTTTTAATGGTTCTTTTACGTGAGAGAGGTAAATTTTAGAATGATGTCCTCGACTCTCTCTCTCTCTCTCTCTCTCTCTCTCTCTCTCTCTCTCTCTCTCTCAAGACCTAATTTATACACTTGGCTGTGCGTACGCATGCGCAATTACATGGTTCAGATAATCATAATTCTCTGACTGCACAGCATTACGTGGAACCTTACATTCAAGGAAGGGCGAATTTTAGTGGACTTTAAAGGATGATTTTCGGATGTTTGCAAAATCCGGTCGCCGTGAATCAAGGGTTTCCTCGACGTGTTCTTTTTCTCTTAGTGCCGGAAGTCCGGTATTGCTTCCTGGGACAGTCCAGATATCTAAACGTTTTTTTTCTCTCTTTCTCTCTCTCTTTTTTTTTCTTTTTTATTTGACTTTCGACTCGATGTTCCTTTATCATCGTTTGTTCCTTTTCTTCTTCTCTTCCTTTTCGATATTTCTTTTATGCATCGTGATGATTAAAGTCAGATGATTCACTTGTTCATCATCTTCCTCCTTTTCGATCTTCTTTCTTTTCGTTCTTCTTTTTTTGATCATCTTCCTTTTCGATCTTTCTTTTCTTGGTCGCCTTCCTTTTCGATCTTTCTTTTCTTGATCGTTTCCCCCCCCCCTTCCTTTTCGATCTTCTTTTTTTTCCAGGTCAATCTTCCTTTTTTATCTTCGATCTTCTTTCGTTTTTCTTGGCTGTTCCTTCCTTTTCGATCTTCTTTCTTTTCTTGGTCGTCTTCCTTTTTCCGATTTTCTTTCTTTTCTTTGGTCGTCTTCCTTTTCGATCTTTCCTTCATCGACTTCCTTCTCGATCTTCTTTCTTTTTTTGCTGTCTTTTCGTTTTTGATCTTCTTTCTTTTCTTGGTCGTCTTCCTTTTCGATCTTCTTTCTTTTCTTGGTCGTCTTCCTTTTCGATTCTTCTTTCTTTTCTTGGTCGTCTTCCTTTTCGATCTTTCCTTCATCGACTTCCTTCTCGATCTTCTTTCTTTTCCTCATCGTGATAATAAAAGTCAGATGATTCACTTGCTCTCTATCTTCCTCCTTTTCGATCTTCTTTCTTTTCTGAATCACGATGGCGCGAGTCACGTTATTCACTTGAGATCATAATTGATTATTTATTTCCTTGGCTCATCATCCATTACCGGAATCTGCTGTGTGTGTAATCCTTCCACTTATGGCTTATCCGGACATTTCATTTCATTTTTTTTATTCACTGCCAGCAGACTAAACTTTCAGCTGTATTTTATCATTTCTCCTCCATTCATTTCTGTTGAATTTGAGTTCATATCATGGCTGATGTTCAGAATGAATAAATTTCTTTACCTCCTCATGTGCTCGTTATTTCATACAGCTTTTATTTCTCCTGCAATATTTTATATTATAATTTATTATATTATATATATATATATAGTATATATATATATATATATATATATTATTTACATATATCTATACTATATGTATATATAGTTTTGTCTAACTGGGAAATATATATATATCTATATATATAGATATAGATAAAAGAAAAATATATATATATGTGTGTGTGGTGTGTGTGTGTGTGTGTGTGTATGTATGTATGTATGTATGTATGTATGTATTTACGAAGTATTTCCATTTTCCAGTTAGACAACATTATAATTGCAAGAAAGGAAATACGAAACAAGCAGTGGTCCTTCCAATGTTCTTACAGTTCATGTTCATGTATACACAAAGACGGTATATCTTTAAATAAATGACGACTTATAGTTAGAACGTTAGTAACATGGTTTTATGACTGGCCAAAGGAGATTAGTTCATGATGTCATTAACAGTCAATGGTAGGGCAGGAAATTTCATCTCGTAGAAAGAATCGTTTGTGCAGAGTTAGGCAAGATTTAGGGGTTGCGGTTTGTTGAGGTTTCAAAACTGTCAGAGTTTTCCGGAGATGTAGAGGAGGATTTCATTACTGTACATGAAAGCATTGATGACATTATTCATTATAATTATGTGATATGAGAGATCATGATGGATACTTTGAAATATTCTTGTATCACATGATTCCCACATTTTACTCGTTTGTAACCCTTTTCCCAAATGACCTACAATCTTTTTTCTCATATTATTTTCCAGCCATTTTCATTTATGAAAATATTTCGTCTTCCAACACGGGTGGCAATGTTGCATTATCATTGCTGTGTCGAAAGAGGCGAAACAATTTTTCTTTTAACATGGGACTTTTCAGAAAATGAAATGAGGCTATAAAAGTGTGAAATATAAGAATTCTTGTTTGTAGAGCAGTCTTCCTCTGTGATGCCTATAATAGGCTTATGAAGATATGATTTTTAAGTGGTGCTTCATATTTTCATATGCTAAATAACCATCTGAAAAACATAAACCCTCTTCACTGACGGTCTTTTCAAAAGTAAGACCAGTTAAACCCCCATCCGGAATGTTAATTAAGAGCATTAAATAGCCATTTGGAAATAATACGACTTTCATAATTCAAAGCTTTTATTCTCATATGTGATATATACATGGGTTTTCAAATTGCAACATCCATGTCTTTTGATAAGAAAATACCAAGTTTTGTGGCTTTAGCAGCATATTATGTTTAAGTAATCAGCTATCAAAAGTTCACATGGATGAATTCCCCTCTTCCTTTGTCTAAACATCTTCCAGACTCCCGCAAATGTTTTCAGATCTCAATAGATGCCAATGATTGCCAAAATTGAAACTAAAGTCGGCAAACTAAATGGATACTATGGCAATAATTGCATTAATTATCCTACTTAGTGCTTGGACATGTATTATTATTATTATTATTATTATTATTATTATTATTATTATTATTATTATTATTATTATTATTATTATTCAGAAGATGAAACCTATTCATATGGAACAAGCCTACAGGGCCCATTGACTTGAAATTCAAGCTTCCTAAGAATATGGTGTTCATTGGGAAGAATTGAGAATAGGTTAAGCTAAGGGAATACGGAAAGAAGAGACCCCACTTATTATAAAGAGATAACAATAATAATAAATCAACAGATAAAAATGCATGTATTGCGCCTTAGTGTGAACAAAGATGATATTCGTATAAGAAGACTTAAAATTTTGCGTTATAGTTTAAAATTGCATTTGAATAATGACTCTGTTCCCTTTTTTCCCCCTGAAAGACGTCCCTGAGACGACGCTGGTAGTGGAAGGAGGCAGACGAAGCCACGAGGCCGGTGGAGGGAGAGAAGTCATCGAGGGAAAGAGCGTCACTTTCCTCTGCTCTGTGAGGGCAGACCCACCAGCTTATAACATCACTTGGCTTCATAATGTAAGTTCCCCGTAGGGGATAGTGCCGCCAGTGCACCTCATGCGGTGCAATGTAGGCATTACTTCAGGTTCCTTGCAGTGTCCCTTTGGCCCCTAGCTGCTACCCTATTTTATTCCTTTTACTGTACCTCCGTTCATATTCTCTTTCTTGCCTCTTACTGTCCACCCTCCCGTAACAATTGATTCATCGTGCAGCTGCTTGAGGTTTTCCTCCTGTTACGCCTTTCAAACCTTTCCACTGTCAATTTCCGATTCAGCGCTGAATGTCCTTAGTTGCCCCAGTGTTTGGCATGTATGCCAAAAGTCTAGATATCAATCGATTCATAATGTAAGTTACAAACTCTTTTCTTCTCTTAAAACATGACGTCTTGCAGGCAGTGTATGAGGAAAATAGTACAATTGAAAATAAGGCCTTACAGATTTCATTAGGTTAGTATTAACCAATATGACTTGGTAGAAATACATATTCTATTTCGTAAGTAGAGGTCTAGTTATTGTACTATTAGATAAAAATTAAGTTCATTAACCACTTAAATGTATTTATTTTTTAACTGTAAGTTGAACAGATTTAAACAAAATCATTTACCGTTATGTTAACTCACATACTGGGTTACGTGCTCGCCTACCGATTCGGTAGTCCCGAGTTCGATTCCCTGCTCTGCCAATGTGGAATCAGAGGAATTGATTTCTGGTGATTAGAAATGAATTTTCGATATAATGTGGCTCGTATCCCACAATAAACAGTAGGTCCCTTTGCTAAGAAACCTATTGGTTCCTAGCCACGTAAAAATATCAAATCCTTCGTGCGAGCCCTAAGATAGCTGTTAATCAGCTCAGTGGTCTGGTTAAACTAAGATATACATAACTTTCTCAAAAAAAAAAAAACAGAGATCAATACATATTTCATAAAACTGGTATGCAAATGGTTTTCTATTATGATGACTACAGTTACCTTCATTTCTACGGAAAAAATATAAGTGAAAGGAACACTGTACTGATAAATAACAATCAGCACTTGTTTTTTTGAACTGATTTTAAATTACGTTATTTATTGTTATATAATTTTCCTTTTTAGAAGAGGTTTGTGCGCCTTTTATTTTGTATATATATTCCTTATTTTTCGTTTTGACTAAAATGCTAACCATATTTAGGAATTAACATCAATACGCGTACCAGACCTTCAGTCATTCGTATTTCTTAAGGTGAAACATTTGGCTGGAAAAGAAAGTAAAGCTAAAGCTTCAACGTGACTTTGCCCTTTTTAAAAAACTTTTTAAAAAAAAAAAAAAAAAAAAAAAAAAAAAAAAAACTAAAAAAAAAAAAAAAAAAAAAAAAAAAAAAAAAAAACGTTAGTAAAAAAGGAAGCTTACAGCCTCAAACCTAACTTTGCCCTTCAAACAAGAGAGAGAGAGAGAGAGAGAGAGAGAGAGAGAGAGAGAGAGAAAAGAATATTAGTGACAGGAGTTAATTGAAGTTCCCCTCTCCGGCCATGAGCTTCGGTTAAACATCGGTGGCTGTCCATTTGATGAAATGCCAGGCTGCTGCTGCTGCTGCTGCACTTTGGAATCTGTTCCATTGTTAATGTGGAACGTGGCTGAAAGTGGAATAAACATACAACGGTATCATTCCTACATAACATTGATGTTTTATTAACTTGCGAACAATTTTTCTGTTTTGCTTTTTGCTTCTTCCCCTACAGTGCTTGTTGCCATTTGCTGTCAGGAGCATTAGTATATCCGACGATGTTGGGATTGGCATGATTGCAACTGAATGCAAGAATATAATAATATCACAAATCTGGTATAATAGAAGTATTACATGAATATGAACCTGCTTTATTGACATTTACATCTGCAACATTATTATAATTATTAATGAGCTATTAAGGGAACCAGTATCATTGTTAATAACGTTTTCGAAGAGTTTATCGTGTCGTCGTCGCCGTAGGGGGTCTAGTGCCGTCATTACTTGAGTTCCTTTGCAGCGTCCCTTCGCCCCCTAGCTGCGACCCCTTTCATTTCTTTTACTGTATTTCCGTTCATATCCTCTTTCTTCCATCTGTCCGCGCTCTCCTAAGAATTGTTTCATAGTGCAACTGCAACGGTTTCCTACTGTTGCGCCTTTCAAGGCTTCTTTGCTCGCAAATTCCTTCTCAGCGCTGAATGACCTCGTTGGTCTCTGCGCTTAGCCTTTGACCTAAATTGTGTCGTCGTTGTTAAAGCCATGTATTTCTGACGTAGTAGTAGTTCTTGCCATATTTCTAACAGACTTTCGTTGTAACTACATCAACTCCTATCACGGCCATACCAAAGCAGCATCCCCTTCCGTGTTGCATGAGGCCGCACAGTAATGTTGCAGAAGCATCCAGTCTCAAATGTTGAATAATCAAACGGCGAGAGTAATCATCAGGTGCCGTTTTGCCTGTTATTCATTAATCTAATTAGAATTTCGTGCGGAATATTAACAATCCTATTTTTTTTCTTCTGCGTCTAATTATTTTCTGTGAATAATGAATCGCTCTCCAACTACAATGATTTCTCTTGTGATTTATTTGATGGACGTTTTTCATAGATTAAACACGAGCCTTTTTAAACTGACGCGAATGAGATATTGCTCTCACAGTTTCGCATTTTACCTCATTTTTAATCTCCCGTAATATGCCAAAATACATTGCATTTTCCCTCTCTTTCGTAATGAATGTTCCCTTTTTTTAATAAGAAATATAAAAATTTCATGTATGAACGCGTTTTATTTTCTCCACTCCTCTCCTCCTATTAGCATATATAATGTAGTGAAAAGATGAATTCGAATTAAACTTCCTTTTCCTTATAGTCTGGTGCAGAGTGATAAAACTCGCAGCTATACGATCGAAAAACAATAGCAATAAACTCCAGCAACACGAACAAAAGGAATGTAAACAACAGTACCGATGACAGTAATAACAACGAAACACTTAATAAATATAGTGATGATGATAACGAAAGCCATATCAGATATAAGAAATTGATGTGTATATCAATTCATTTCCCCACCAAGGCCCTGTAGGGGGGTATTGCCTTCAGTGGACCCCATGCGGTGCACTGTAGGCATTACTTAAGGTTCTTTGCAGCATGCCTTCGGTCCCTAGCTACAACCACTTTCGTTCCTTTTACTGTACCTCCTTTCATATTCTCTTTCTCCATCTTATTGTCCAGGCTCTCCTAACACTTGAGGTTTTCCTCCTATTACACCTTTCAAACCCTTTATACTGTCAATTTCCATTTCAGCGCTGAATGACCTCATAGGTCCCAGTGCTTGGCCGTCGGCCTAAATTTTATATTCAACTCAACTGAACTGATTCCCCACCAGGGTCGCGTTGTTGCAATGGGCGGTCGGCGGTGGCGCAGAGACAATACCTCGCTGGTCGTCACACCTGTCACGAGGGATGATAGCGGCCTCTACACCTGCCTGGCCTCCAATTCGGAAGGCGACGGTCACTCAAATGCCATTCTTCTCCGAGTCGCCCGTAAGATTAATTGCAAACTCTGTATTCGTTTCCGAAAGTTGTCAGGATTTCTGTGTGACTAATGATCAACCGGTGTGGCTCGCGTGTGTGGTGGAAGAATGCGTATTAATATGCGTTTTGTATAATACACATGCACACACACATATATATATATGAAAATAATAATGTTAATCATCCTCTAGCATATGTATTGTCAATTTCTACCGCTAGTATTAGTCTATCTAAAACTTTTTCATAGGACTAATGCTAGCGGTAGAAATCTACAATACATATGATAGAGGACAGTTAACATAATCAATATATATATAATATATATAATATATATATATACATACATATATATATCAAATGTAACACGAAGGAACACGTATATACTTGAGAATATCCTTAAATCCACAGTAGAAGTTAAGTGAAACAGGGACTTGGAATAAGTAATTTCGTAGTATATTCTACATTTTCAAGTTCACACTGACTATAAAAGAAGTTGACTGGCCTTTATATATACAGAAAAGCCTGTCAACTTTTTTTATATATTCAGTGTGAACTTGAAAATGTAGAATATAATACGAAAGTACTTGTTCCAAGTACCTGTTTCACTTATCTTGTACCGCGATTTTAAGGATATATATATATTATATATATATATATATATATATATAATATATATATATATATATATTATATATATATATATATATATATATATATATATGTGTGTGTGTGTGTGTGTGTGTGTGTGTGTGTGTGTGTGTGTGTAATCCTTGCGTTGCTAAACGATCTTTGAAGTTCATGATTTCCTATTATATTTTTGGATACAATTTTCAAAGAAAACCTTGAAACGGATAAACTGTCCTTGAAGAGTGTGATTTGATTACATAGGTGCTCGCTGTTTGTCTGAGTCAGTGCTAGTTTTTGTAAGTTAACAGAGAGTTGAGAGGTCATTGTTTTCTTTGAATAAGCTGAACTAGTGAATGAAAAAGTTAGACTCCATGTAAATTGTCATATGACATCATTAACTCCGAAAGCATTTGATTGGGGATACTTGTCAAATACTCCATAGTTTCTTGATAAATACTTTAGTCTTAAGTTTGCCATGATATTTATCCAGTCACTTTTATCACACAATACTTTACTAACAAATAATCACCCGGATCCTAATTTGGTGTGTGATTCCTGTTTCAGACATCCCATACTGTGCAATTAAACCCCAGAACCAGATGGTAGTGGCTGTCAACACGACCATCACGCTCTCGTGCCAGATGGAGGCTGTCCCAAAGGACCTGACCTTCACCTGGACCTTAGCGGCTCCATCCTTAAAACCTGCTGCGAAGGATGACGGAGGTTCTTCACCCGGCGGAGTCATCACGGGTGATAGACCCCATCGCCGAATTCCAAGTCTCATTGATCTGACCCCCGCTGGTAATCGCGCCGAGCCCGACTACTGGAATACCCCAGCGCCAGTTCCTTGGGAGGACCCGTTTCCGTCGTCGTGGAAAGATCCCACAGACGAAGAATTGACCCTCAAAGGATATCTTTTGAGACATCGCGTTGACCCTTCCTTCCCCGCTAAATCCCAGGTCACGATCACGCCGACGGTTCCATCGAAGGTCATCTGCTACGCTCGGAATCGGGTTGGACTGACGCGGGTACCTTGCACTTACACTCTCAATGTCGTTAGTGAGTTTGAATTCTCGTCAAGTTGCTTATTCTAGACAGGAGTTGAAAGGGAGTGACTGTGTTGGTCGCGGTTGTGTGAAATTCATACGGTTATTCCATGTTCTCCCGTGTCTTATTTTTATTTGGTAAAGCTTTAGATGTTTCGTATACCGAAATGCTTCTTTGTTATAGACCCTTCGGCAATTTTAGAATTAAAAAGACCTTTGGGAATGTTTGATTTCTAGAAGGAATGTATTAAATTGACCTAATATATCTAAGCATTCCTAATGTTGTTTGAGATTAAGCTGGCCTTATGCCAGTACGGGCTCTTGCTCCTAGAGCAGCCCGTAGTGTATTCCTAATATTCACCGAGAACGTAGGCCGTACAGTAATTTGCGAGGAAACATGAGCACATTCAAAAGGTTACATCTACGCATAGAAATTTAGAACGGTAAATATCATTTGCCAGCGAATAATTAATACTTTCAGCTCCATAAAATAAACAAAGTAATTAATTTGGATGCAAGTCAGTGCATTTTTTTTATAACATAATCAAAACTGTAGGAGATTAAATCATGGAAAGCTAACCTCTGGTTCACGGGATTTTAGAACCAAAAAATTGTTTAGTGAAAAAATTAGAGTTAAAAATGTTATGAGGTTTCGGTTTTTTGTTTTTAGTTTTATTATCATTACAGTAATTCGTTTTTATTTCAACTTTACATACTTTGTGGAGCACACCTTTTTGGTACGGGCATGAATGAGTTCGCCTTGCCTGAGAAGTATAAGATATAAATATCTAACAATTCTATTGTAATACGCATCGAAAAAAACAAACAGCATGAAAAAATTTGTGGAAGTGAAGAAAAATATAAATTTTGTCCTTTTTCAGATCTAGAAATGTCTAGCAATACAAATGCAAAGCTGCAACCAACAATAAGTAATAAGTAAACAGGAAAGAATTGTTTGAAGTAAAAAAGATGATAAAACTGGTCTCCTTAGGTGTAAATATATCTGACAACACAGCTACAACCAAGCGTAAATGAACAGAAAAATATTGGTAGAAGTGAAAAGTATTATAAAAATGATGTCTAGATTTAGAAAAGCCTAACAACATAAGGCTGCAGCCAACATCAAACAGGAAATATTTGGTTGAAGTGAAAAAAGTTAATACAAGAATTTGTCGACTCTTTGTATCTAGATATATCTAATAACACCGGACTGCTGAACAACATTTTGCGAGTCCGTTAATAAAGCGCTTCGCAAAATGTATTTGTATTCAAATACGTCAGGGCACAAAGGGACTGCAGAAAGCGAAACTAGCGAACGGTGGACTGAACGAGGGATGAATACCGCCCGATGTGAACGCTTTTCCATTCGCTCAGTTCAATTTCATTACCTTAGCAAAGAGCGACAGCTTACTCAATGTCAACTTTTTATTTATCGAAAGTCACGTGGATTCCTCCTATTATGGGTAACTGCTGAATGCAGAGAACCGGTCAATGTATTCACATGAATTGACTTAGCATATTTATAACATTGCTAGAAATGTGACATTGAAGACTAGGAAAAAGAACATTAATTGTAATAACTAACATTCATGATAACTTTACAAAG
This sequence comes from Macrobrachium nipponense, assembly GCF_015104395.2. NCBI lineage: Eukaryota > Metazoa > Arthropoda > Malacostraca > Decapoda > Palaemonidae > Macrobrachium > Macrobrachium nipponense. Next base: position 35,771,791 of record NC_087215.1, read on the forward strand.
GCTTCTCAAGTTCGTTTTTCTTTTGTCGAACAGGCATCGCGATGCTACTTAAAAAAAATGGTTCACAGGTGGTGTACCCCCGCCAACTTATTATCTATTTATTTGTTCATAGAAAAAAGTCTACACAGTTGCACCCACAAACCTACGTGGGATGCATCTTTGAACAAAGAAGCGTCATTTCATAGGTGATGCCGATAAATTTATGAAGCGTTAGATGTTCAGCGCTTTCTATACCCTGTTCTCTCGTACTATTTATACCCCTTTTGTGAACTGATTACAAATTTATTTATATTACAAGTGTTAGACTCTCGTGAATAGATCAATGGAAGGGAGGCAACTCGGGAAGTGTCATTGCAATATTCAACGACTAAAATTTGTTAGTAAAGCTACAATTCTTTAATTAAAATTAGCATTCCGAACGTAACCCATGCGAATTTGCATTCTTCATACATATTTCTTTTTTAGGTGTAGGGGGGTCTGTCCAATATTTGAGCCAATACTCGGTATGAATATTCCATCTCGGTGGATCAAAGGTCAAAACACTGCAGACTACAAACATGGCAAAGCAAACTTCCTTTGCATTTCACGAACTATTGGGAATCTTGAATTTGGAACATAACGCCTGAATTCATTAGCTTCCTCAGAAAATTTAATATTTGTACCTTGATGCAAAATGCTGCAAAATCTAAAATGAAGCCCAGGTGCAAACGAGTCAATTTGCAACGACGACCCATACTGATTCTGAGGTATTATGTACATGCATACAATTCTCCGTCATCAAAGTCAGTGGTTCATGACAGTTCACTCTTTCCTCTTCATACTAGGCATCAACTTTTTTTCAATGAAATAGAGTGATCATACATATGGAGGAATCCTCCTTGGCAAATATCATTAAAGGCCTTTAAAAGAATGGAAGTGAATCTGATTATCTGGGTAACATTCAACTCTGTTTGGCAAGAATATTGCCTCATAAATGTAACAGCAGAAAAATTCCTAGAGCTGTTATTTATAGAAATACAACGATTGTAACCTAGCCTGAGTGACTAATAGTATTTACCTCCAAACCACCTTACCCAGTTGGTTTTACATCCGAAAATATAATTTTGTGAAGTCTAAGATTTTTTCCGAAATTAGAGCTTATATATACAGTCTACGGCAAAAGCACATATTCTTCCTAATTCGATGTTGGAAGTGTGTCCAAATGCACGTTTTTTTTATTTGAAGAATATGCTCTAAAAATAGACATCGACAGCATCTGACCAAATTATACTTGCTAATTTCATACCATATACATTCTAATATAATTTCGAGGGCTGAAATATTACAGATTATTTCCGGTGACTCAGCCTACCTATGTCTTAGAGAGATGACTTTAACTGATGCAAAGTAGAGTATCACCCCAAAGTGCTGGTATTAGGACTGGCAAATACAGATTTCGTAGTGCTACTAAGCAAGATAACAAATCTTTGTAATGTCTTTGAAAACGCTTTCTGGACTATCACATCCTTCCAGTCCAGAAGCGTTGACAGAAAACCGCAAGTATTTATCATGTTGGTGTTACAGTGGAGGTGCAACTTGTGAAAATTGAACATAAGGAACCCCAGCAGAGAATGCCCTCCTACCATCTACATGATCCAGATATATATCTGATCCCCGGTCTGATGGAGAAACTTCAAATGCAGTTGGCTTTTCAAGCATCTTAGGATGGTTCTATAAGCTACGCATCATTCAAGGGAAACAGATGCAGATGCTGTCCAACATTCATAATTGAAAGACACTTTCCTTTATAAGAGGTCAGCTGCGATGGTAAAACTTATATAGGAAAGATATCAGAACCCTATATCTCGTGCTTCTTTGATTTTGGATTTGAGACTGCTAAGGGTCACCTGACTAGCAATCAAACACATCGAATTTAAGTTCCCATCAACTGGCTAGGTTTCAGGTTGTCGCTGACAAAAATAGAAACACAAAGCAGATTCTACCACACATATTTCATACAATTTATGCAGACTGTCATTTTGGAAGACAGTAGCCGATCCTTACTTAGTTCCTGATTGGCGTTTTGTTAGTGGCAGATCTTTCCTTAGCCCATTCATAGTGGCCCATGATCATGGCGTCGACTGTGATGTCGAAGGGGGAACAAGAAGTTGGTTACCATAGCCGTCATAATTGCACTAAATCACAACCTGGAATGATGTGAGAAGGGTGAAATTCACCCACAGAACAACGAAGACCATCCACAGCGCTGATGGGCAGCTCTGCCCCATCCCAAGTCCAAGTGCCCAACCTAGCTAAAGCCCTTTATGATCAAACAAGTTCTTACCATCAACTGGAGCCCTGAGCGTTCACTTCAAATTGAAAAAAAAAAAAAGGATTGTATTTTCTAATAAAAAACTTATGGAAAAAGTAATGCTCATAAAAATTTTCACAGTATTCAACAGATCCACGAATACTGTACTGTTTCAACTTACAGTCAATATTCGTTTCCAGACACCAGGTGAAGTTGTGAAATAGTGGGAAAAGAATACACCGCATATAGCTTTTGTTTTACCCTCGAAGAAATCATAAGGAAACTGAAACAATTTCTGCTTCAGCGTCTTGGTGTGAGACAACCAATTTCTCTAGGTATAGACACAATGAAAGTTCGTTTACAGTGTGCATGAACGATTCTGGATTTCATAAAGAAGATAGCAAGATTGGCAGATAGCGAGAGAGGCTGAGGGACAGTGCTGTAATATTTTAAGTCATACTTCGGTTTCATGCATGGCATTGAGATAGATAAAACTCCTAGAGCCTTATTCATATTAAATAATATATAATATATATATTATATATATATATATAGATCTATATTAATTATGTATTAGATATATATATTCTATATCTATATATTGTATATATATATATATATATATTATATATATATTAATATATATATATAATATAATATATATAATATATATATACTATACATATATAGATATAGATAATATAATTAATATATAATATATATATATAGATAATATTTATATATATATATATATCTATATATATAATATATATATATATATATATATATATATAGATATATAATACGTGCAAAATTATTTTATCTTATTATGCTGATATGTAAATATATATTTCCGTTCTTCTGCAGAGCCTCCAGACCCTTTGCAAAATTGCACCATTGCTGGAATAGGCGAGACCAGGATAGAAGTGAAGTGCGACACCCCGGGCCGTACGAAGGGCTCTCTCACCTATGACCACGCTGCTCATATGATCCATCATTCGCCAAGCCTAAGTTTTGTCAGGTCGCCCGAGGCAAGCCCCAGAGCAAACCTAGAGGTAGGTGTTTCCCCCGACTTCAGTCCAAGTGGTCAAAGTTAAGTATATCTTAGTTTTACCAGCCCACTGAGCTGATTAACAGCTCTCCTAGGGCTGGCCCGAAGGATTAGACATTTTTACGTGGCTATAGTAGATTCACATCAATCGTGCATTTGATGTCTAGGCCAGTCCCTTACGACGCTCCTGATTGGCTGTTGATAAGCTCATCACAGGGCTGGAAACGCTCAGTCTCTCGAGAGAGTTCACATAGGCAGGATGTGTGTTCCGCCTCTCCTGAGGGATACTTTTGAAAGACGTGTCCCTCAGGAGAGGTGGAACATAGATCCTACCCATGTGAACTCTCGAGAGAGACTGAGAATTCCCAGCCCTGTGACTGGTTTATCAACAGCCAGTCAGGAGCGTCGTAAGAGACTGGTCTAGACATCAAATGCACGGTTGATCTGAATCTACTATAGGAACCAATTGTTACTTAGCAACGGGACCGATAGCTTATTGTGAGATCCGAACCACGTCGAGAAGTGAATTTCTATCAGCAGAAATAAATTCCTCTGATTTCGCGTTTGCAGTGCTGGGAATCGCACCCAGACCTTGAGATCGGTAGTCGAGCACGTAACCGACTCGTCTTTTGTTTATGTTTTTACGAAAATCCTCAATGGCTTGTACTAAACACGCCGCAAAGGTGGGTACATACCGGAATAAAATCCATGGGGGTCACTATCTAGAAAAGATCCGTGCATATTAAATGATATTAACTGAAGGTTGTTTGCTTGCTGCATATTTAGTTTTTGTAATAGATAAATGAGGGCTTCTGTTGCAGTTATAATGGCATGACGTAATTCAGCACACATTCCTGTCCAAAACTGAAGCAACACGTATTTTTAAAGTGATTCTTATTTCACAGTCTTGTAGGTGGCAGGTGAGATTCCAGCTGAGTTTAGTCTGAGTTATTAAATGTGGACGATTCCCCAAACCCGCAAGATGGCAAGTGGATTGGTTGGTACCTATATGAGATTTCCTAATGCACGACACATCATGGCTGACAACCATTAGTCTCTTGTAGAGAATAGAATAGAATAGAATAGAATATAAAATTACGGCCAAATGACAAGCACTGGGACCTATGTGGTCATTCAGCGCTGAAAGGGAAACATAGTAACGGTGGTTTTTAAGGTGTAATCGGAGGAAAAGCTGGGTGTTGCACTGTGAATCATTTGTTAGGAGAGGATGGCAAGTAAGATCGAAGAAAGAGAATATGAACGTAGGTAAAGTAAAAGGAAATTAGCTTTTGTGATGTTGATTTAACCTAAAGGGAGATAATAGCTTTTAGGCTTTTTGTAGAATTATGTTTTCGTGTGCATCACTTGTTACTGTATTATTTATGAAAGGTTATTTTAGTGATGTTGTTATTAATATATTTATGGTCATTGGAGAGACAAATCCACAGTTATGTAAATGTACATATATTAAATTTATAAATACAAGGATAGCTTTCGGAAATCTGTTCGGTTCCCCTTTGCGATCTCAAAAGGGAACTGAACAGATTCTCGAAAGCTATCCTTGCAGTTTTAAATGTAATATATGTACGTTTACATAACCAGGGATTTGTTTCTTCATTGGTAGACTCCTGCTTCTATGAGTATCTTTTACTTTATGGTCATTGTTAGTGAGAGTCTCGGTTTGTCACCATCTTGAAATGGATCCCCAACCGGGATTCAACTTTGCTTAAAAAGATTCCACTTGAGGCCAAATCGAGGTTAGATATTTAGGCAAAGTCTTGCAGTGAAAGAATGAAGACGGCTATTAATGTGAAATGGTCAAACAATGGTTTTAAGGCGAAAATAAGACCATTAGGCTCTAGCATTACATTCTCTTTCTTAGCAATAGGTGACAAAATAGTGAGATGGAAAATAATTGAAGGACTCTATGATAAGTGCAATGATAACAATCCATGTATACTAGATAGGAAGGTTTAGAATTATTATACACAACCTTTATGTACGATGCCTTCTGCTCTGATGAAATACCCCAAAAAGAATAAATAACCTGTAGCCAGAGGGAAATCTTCCTTATTCTTACTTGAAAATAGTCATTCTTTCGTGATGACGACGCCTCTGCAGATGGGATGGTTCATATTCTTTGCAGCGTCCTAGCAGCAACCCCCTTTCATTCCTTTTAATGTACCTCCATTCATATTCTATTTCTTCCATGTTACTTTCCTCAAAGGTTCCAGCGCTTGGCCTTTGCCCTAGATTTATTCCAGTTCAGATTATCAGAGGCCCTACATGTGTGAATGACTTACTAAACTCATTGAGTCACCGACAAAATATCATATTACGAGTTACTCCAGAAGTGAGCATTACACTAATCTTCGGTAACAGCGTCTGAATTATGGCACCATAGTAACTGGCAATCAAAGAGAATTCTATCATTTGCTAATTTCGGAGACAGGACCCTTTTATCATCGATTATTGATGAATGAACAACATACTGTGCTATGAATCTTAGCGCACCTGTCAGTGCACTCCCGTACCTCACCTCACCGTTTGAACTGTAGGTGCCATGTGAAATGAAGAAATTTAAATACAAAATATGACCTATAAGAACTGCTGTAGTAAAACTGAAGATTGAAAAAAATAGCAAAATTAGATGTTGCATGTGCCATTCTTTCTCTCTACCTTTGACAGGATATTCAGTGGATATATATGAACATTTTATGCAAATCTGTCAAATAATCGTATGACAAGGATAAGATTGCGTTATGTCTGCAAGTCTGTTCAGGGTCTTCATGGATTGAGTGATTAAGAAATGGCAGTAAACGAGACGTAAGTGCAAAAGTTTTGGTACAGAAAAAAATAAATGGTTGTGAATGGAGTGTTTAATGGTTGAAGTTTGTACGCGACAGTGCTGATTAGGGATAATGAAAAACTGCAGAGTTTAGCAAGAGTTTGAAAGCATTTGTAAGAGCAGAAACTTATGAGGAGCTTGGCAATAAGGCCAGAGAGGATGAATTCCCAAGGTTCTTTGGTTTCCTCTCATCCGCCCTCTCGTTTGAATACTTTTTGAACAGCAACTAAGATGACCAAATGGGTCAACAACAGCTGGCGCACAGGGGGTCCATTGTTGAAGCAAGGCCCCAGATGGCAAGACCATCGAGGATTTGTAGGCCAAAGCCAAAAGATCCTCGAAAAAGCGCCTCAGTGGCGTGGTCGGTATGGTGTTGGCGTACCATCTCGGTGGCTGCGAGATCGATTCTCGGGCATTCCACTGAGGGGTTAGAGATGTGTATTTCTGGTGATAGAAGTTCACTCTCGACGCGGTTCGGAAGTCACGTAAAGCCGTTGGTCCTGTTGCTGAATAACCACTGATTCCATGCAACATAAAAACACAGTACAAACAAACAAACAAACAAACAAGATCCTCGGGAAAGAGCATCCTTGGGTCACCCTAAGGCAGACCGAAGGGGTTTTGTGACTAATAGAATCAGAATCATACAGGCAACCGAGAAAAAGAAGAGGATCAGGTGCATACGTCCAGTGATTTCTACATGGCCATTGTATGAAGACTGTATGATACTTGTTAACCTCACATGCACCACACATACACTGGGAGAAATGAGGGGCAAAACCAAAGATGAAGTCATGATTCCCTTGTAAATGGAAACAGAATGAATGAGAAAATTCTGCAGTTAAAACTAAATTGCATTTTCTTTGATATATAAAACTGTATTTTTTGTGTATGACAAAAAAAACGAAGGTTGAATATTATGTACAAACAAAATTATGAGAAAATATCCCAATTTGTCGGAAATTCTGTTGCTTTTGATTTAAAGACCTGAAGACTTGACGATTTAGAAATACATAAGGGTTGAATATCACCAATAACAATCGTATATAACTGCGGGTGAAATTAATTATCCAACACTATTTGTTCTCGTGTATCTCTCTCTCTCTCTCTCTCTCCTCTCTCCTCTCTCTCTCTCTCTCCTCTCTCCTTATATATATATACTATAATAGATATATATATATATATATATAGATATATATATATATATACTTATATATATATATATATATAATTTAATATATATAAATATACAGAGAGAGAGAGAGAGAGAGAGGAGGAGAGAGAGAGAGAGAGAGAGAGAGAGAATTATAATATATACATATATATATATTGTGACAAAGTGCCAAGTATCTGTTTATTACACTTACCATTCATTAATTGTTACCTCACAACTGCCAGACACCTGAACCTTCATCACAGGTACTAAACGAGTGAATACTCTAAAGGCAACAGTGATCCCTTAAACAACTTACCAGTATTGCAGAAAATCTTGTAAGTAATTAAATTAATTAAAGGGCATCAACAACTTTTTTAAGTAAAACTAAGTATTTCCCTGATTCCAAAATGTCTAAGTACTTCCTGGTTGTAAGTCACTTCAAGTAAATTGAAGGAAAACAGCTCAATTACCACTCTATGTTTCTACCTAACATAAATATAATCATAATTGAATACTGGTGAAAAAAAAGAAAACACTTCTGAAAATTTTAAATGCAAAAATTTATTATCAAACTCAAAATTTATAAGTGAAATTCACAATATCAGGGTAATTACTGTTACTTGAAAACAAAGCAAAGTATAATTAATTCATGAATTAATTAAGTAAAATTAAATCAAAATTAATTTATCACAAAATTCAAGAAAATTAATTCAATAAAAATTCCAAAGTTTTAGGCAATAATTAAAATTTGGAAATTAATTCACAAGTGCTAAACAACAATAAAACTTGAAAAGAATTCTAAGTAAATGCAAATTAATTCACAAATGTTAAATTCAATTAAATGTGCAACGATTAATTAATGAAAATAATTAAGTTAATCAAATTGTGAATGCAAACGAAAATACAGAAAAAATGGAAAATGCCAAAATTGCAAAAAACACCAATCACACAGAATATAAAATAAAAACACACACTTTAATAAGAAAATGGCAAATGCAAAAGAAATCACTTCAAATAAAACAAACACAAAATAAAAAAAATTGCAATGTGTAAAAATTGAAATTTTCACTCAAACCATTGTAACTATTAGTTCTCTAAACCATCATAACTATTAGTTTAAATTTTTACCAAACCACTCTATTAGTTGCAACTAATAAATTTATAGAAACACTTGACCTTGGTACCAAATTTCTTTCTGTTGCAGCTTGTTTCATAATTTCACCACACAAATCACAATATTTCAAAAAGGCGCCGTTACGCATTTGTACAATGTTTGTTTACATTCCACGAAAAAACACTAAATAATTCTAAGAAATATCAAATCTGAAATTATATGCGTGACCAACAATTGCATACATTAAAGTCTTTACGTTAATATTGAATCAAAAGTGGCGTGAGAGAGAGAGAGAGAATGTCTGAACGCAATGCGGTTCTAAGTAACAATGAAAAACTCTCTTCCTTAAGGAAACTGGACAGTGGATCTGGCTCAAAACGTTTTGGGCATGCGAAAGATGATGCAATCTTTCTAGAAGCTTCTAATATGACGTAACTTTACAGAAAATCGTAAAATATTCACGTGGTTATCAACAAAGACGTATGCGTATGAAACCAGTCTGCTCAACAAAGACACGACTCGATCGAGACAGAAATCCCTTATCAAACGTGATGACAGAATTCCCAAAACACAACGGAGACCTCAAGATCTCTTAATCAAAACATGTTGACATATTAGGGAAACAACTCTAGTTTCGAACGGACAAAGATAATCTCTCTTTTCATTCTATCACATCTGCGTTATATATTTTTTAATCATATTGTGTGAAATCTAAATATACCTTTTAAGACATCCTAACTCTAAGCTAGCTAAGGAACCTGAAAAATGTTGCAAAACTCTATATATAACATTTCATACAGTCTAGGAGAAGATATATGCGTTATTAAAGTAGCAACATATAATATATTATATATAATATACATATATATATATATATATATATATATATATATATATCTATAATCTATATATATATTAAATATATAATTAGATTATATATATATATTATATATATAGATAATATATATAGTTACAGAGTACATATATATATAAGAGAGAGATAGATATATATATATATCTAATATAGAGTATACTCATATATTATATATATATATACATATCTATGTAAACCTGAATATGGGTAATAGACATAAATCTTGAGTATTGGTTGAGGTCTAGAATACAGTGCATAAGCAAAAGATAATTATAGAAAATGCTGAGGTACATGATAAAAAACGGGAAGTGGAAAGTACTGAAGTTTAGAAAGTGAAGTTAAACGAGGCGTAAGGAGAAATAAGAAAGAATATCTGCAAAAACCACCAGCATATGGTGCTGACAAAGCCATGTATTCAGAAGTGGCATTCATATTAGGGTCGCTCCCGGAATGATTATTGAGATATCCACGGGTGAAAAGATACAGAGGAAAATCCCTGTCCCAAAGAGGGATGGGTCAATAACACACCATCAGAAGAAGGAATCCTACGCTAGGCGAAAACATTTTTGTAAAGACGTGAATAAGAGATACGATCGGATAATTAGATATATATATATGAGAGTCTGAAGAAGACCTGAATGCATTGATGTATGCATTTGCGATTTTAAAGTGGAATCTAATAATAATAATAAAGAATAATAATATAATGATAATAATAATAATAATAGATAATAAAAGTTCATAAAGCTGCCCTCCATAGTGGCGTGATCGGTATGGTTTTGGCCTGCCACCTCGGTGGCCGCGAGTTTGATTCTCGGGGATTCCACTGAGGTGTGAGAGATGTGTATTTCTGGTGATGGAAGTTCACTCTCAACGTGGTTCGGAAGTCACGCAAAGCCGTTGGTCCCGTTGCTGAATAACCGCTGGTTCCATGCAACGTAAAAACATCCTACAAACAAACAATAATAAATTTGCAAATGGAATCACCAAACTATAATGGAATGACAACAGATTTAGTTTTACCTATGAAAGAATCGGCATCTTTCTTACCAACTAAACTATACTGTTGAATATTGAATAAGAAAACAAAGCCTGGTGATTAGGAAGTGGAAGTCATGGCAAAGAAGGGTGACGGAAGTGAATAGGGTAGCCAAAGTCTTTGCACTAACATTTCTGGATGTTCAAGAGAAAATTTTTAATCAGCAAAACACCACAAGATTTGCAAAGCTTGTGTAAAAGTATGTTTCATATGTCCAGGGAGATGGGACTTAAAATGTAAATTATGATGCCAGAGTGTGCACTTAGAAATCCACCCTGTGGTAGGGGTGTAAGAATACTACCACCGTATGTTCTGCATGTCGTAAAAGGCGACTAAAAGGACAGCTGCTGCCTTGCAGTCTTACTTTTTTTAGTAAAAGGCTAGGCCCACCACCAATAACGGTGGAAACTGAAGCCTTGCAAGTGGACTTTTTAGTCAAAGGCGAGGCCCACCGCCAATAACTGTGGTTGAAGACAGCAAGGGCATGCGGTCGTAAAAACCCCTTTGCCAAATAATAAACCATGCCTGATGTAAGGAAAAGCGCATCAGGCAACCGACCCCTTAATGTAGGGATAACGGTGTGAAAGAAGAAGAAGAGTGTGCACTTAGAAATGAAAAGACACTAGAGGGGGCAAGAATCTGTGTGACTGAGTCTTTCAAATACTTAAGATCAGTGGTTTCAAATACTGGTTCACGCGAGTTGACACTCAGTGATAGACTAAGGAAATAAAAAATGGACAGGGTGAATGAAATTTGAAAGCCAAATGTACTGAAATTGTAAACGAGTTATGTCATGCAGTAGTCTAGTGCGAACTGTTATGTGATACAGGGATGAATGGTGGCATGACAGAAGCTATAACAGATTTTGTAATATCAATATTTGGATTCAGAAGGCAAGATGTCCGATGCGATGCCGTAAGGGAAATTGTGATGTTCTTTATATAGTAGATGAAAAAATGATGAAAAGATGGTTGTGGCAGGTACATAGAACTTCACACCGCCCAGCCTAGCGAGGATAATCCGTTAGTGTCAACTGACCTCCTCCTATAGGGAGCAGAATATTTAAACGGCTCAGACCTCTTGGATATGTTTATCCGAGCGCGAAATGAATGAAGAAACTTTCACCTTCCTTAGAAGGATTTGAACCTTCACATTAATATGATGTGCCATGTTACGAATACAAATCTAGTGCAGCTCATTTATTAATACACTATATATATATATATATGTATATATATATATATATATATATATATATATATATATATATATATATGTATATATATATGTATATATATATGATATATATATATATATTATATGATATATAGTATATATATATACATATATGTTTTATATATATTACACATATTTTGATGTTTGTGTTTGTGTTTGTGCACAAAAATATTTATATGTATAACCCGTCTGCACCACCCTGTCAATACATATCTAACCGTTATTACTTTTTAGGTAGGAATACAAGTATATTACTATTAGAAATATATATTATATACACACACACACATATATATATATATATATGTGTGTGTGTGTGTGTGTATAGAATCAACTTGTCACTTTTACCACAAATGTATGTAATTTTTGAAAGCCACAATGAATTAACTTTTCGACTTGCATATATTTTGGGTTATGTATATTGCTGAAAACCTAGACCTCAGCTGGACATAAATAAATTATTAGTGTCGGTTCCAGGGTTGGAACGGATGCATATTCATATACCAAGGCCCAGGTCCCGTAAAAACTTAAAAAGACTCACACGCCCGTTGAGATCTGATAACACTTGAATTACCTTTCCATGAATGCTGTTAACGCTGTTTATTTTAATACTCGCAGTAACAGATGCATGTTATTAATAAACTCTGCGCAAATAGAGTATTAAATGAACACAAGAAATAAGAATCGTCTCAGTAGCGTGATCAGTATGGTCTTGGCCAGCCACCTCGTTGGGTATTCCATTGAGGGGTTAGAGATGAGTATTTCTGGTGATAGAAGTTCACTCTCGACGTGGTTCGGAAGTCACGTAAAGCCGTTGGTCCCGTTGCTGAATAACCACTGGTTCCATGCCACGTAAAAACACCATACAAACAAACAAACAAGAACCAAGAGTGATCATAATTCATTGCTACCTTAATACTGTTCTTTCATTTTCATACAGTTTTATCTATTTATTAATTAATTGCTTTTATTTTTAATAAGTAAGATTTCTTCTTTATGTATCTTTACCTCGTCTTACTTCTTCCTAACGACCACCATACTCTTTGGAAGTTTGAATTTCAAGTCAGTGGCTCCTGCGGACGTGTTCCATATGAATAGCGTTCATCTTATGAATGATGTTAAAAATAATACGTTAAACGGTTCTGTGATTAGCGATCTATAGCCTACTGTTGGGACAAAATAAAGTCATTTGAGCATTGAGAAAGAGCGGAGAGAATCAAAATGGAAAAGCATGGAAAGGCCAACTTGAAGGGGAATGCAAATGAGGGTTGCAGGTAAATAACCCACAGAGGGATGCGCGCCCCGTTCAGCAGGTGAGGAGCGATGATTGCATTCACGAGGAGGAGAGGCGACCTCATTACGTAGGCGAGAAGCGATACCAATAAACACTTTGCAGAGAGGTAATGAACGCGCAAGTCTTGAGAGGAAAAATTTGTCGCTTTTGATGGTTTACCTACTAGCTCTCTTTTGGAGTGGAGAATGCAGAAGCCGAAGCCTTGGGAGGGGAAGCGTGCCACTCTGCAAGCTTTATTATTTTATTATAAGCTTTACTTTTCCGCTGCGATGTGTGCGTGTGTATGTATATATATATATATATATATATATATATATATATACTATACTTTTAGGGCATAGTTTTTCTCTAATACAATTTTTCGTTAAAAGCAATTGCTTTAGTGGCATCAATAAAGTTTTCTTGCAGGTATCTTCATACCGACGAAGTTTTTTTCCGATTCTCGTTCGTCAATTTCTGTGAAATATACGCAGACTTCCTTCTTCCATTTATTGAATTTTGTCACGACAGCTGTTTCGCCTTATGGCATTATCAAGCGACTACTGACTTACAATCTGACCTTTCGGCCTATTTATCTCATCGTGTGGGAGGTATGACCTCGAGGTATGGGTACTGGTTAGTCTAGGGATTAACAGCTTAAGGCGTTGTTTTTAGTTACAAAGAATATAAGGACATATGTACTGCGACAATAAGAGTGAAAGTTTAAACAGTGGTTAAATAAATATTCAAAATACAATGCCATGTGCTAGAGTTTCCTTAAATGTATGTTTAAATTTAATATGTTACATGTGGTTTTAGATTAAAAATTACAAAATTACATACAGGAATGAAAATGAATATAGAAATCTAAATACGGGAGTACAAATATATGTATATATTTATAGCATGCAATAAAGGTACAAGAGATAATTTATGTTTATACATAAGTGTATGATTTAAATTTGAGTGTGTGTGTGTGTGTATGTCCAAAATGGTCTACGTTGGTTAACGGTGCTGATCGTGTTGGGCGGGGTCTCAGCGACCTGAGTAAGGATGTTACTTGACTTCGCTGACGCTGGGTCTTCTCATGCCTTCCAAGGGGCGCGATGTCGGTGGACTGGGGCGCGCTGTCTGGTCCCTGTTGGCTTGGGTTGGGTATTCCTCCTGCTGGAGGGGAGTATATGGTCCGATTCTTGTTGGACGTTCAAGGTCGGCTTCTGAATAGCGATGCTCACTGCTTCCGTTATTAAGAGGCGACCGTAGTTGTCTTCTCTGTGTACGACCTGGGTGCCTTCTATGAGCTCTTGTAGAGATGGCTTCCTGTCGTGAACATCTATGTAATGTTGATGGATGGCCCCTTGATTTCGATGAGCCAGCAGACGTCTCCGAAGGGTCGTTTGTAGTGTTTCCTGCCCCGATGTAGTTTTGGCTGTGAGGTTTACACACCTCCTCTGGACAAGTAAATTTGCAAAACTACATTCGTGCACATCTCCTTCGGTCCCCCCGGAGAGGTGCTGTTCTTCATTATTAAGGCTGCTACAAGGTTGGGCTTACTTATATACCTGAGGCTTATTTTATGGTAAGGGCTTTGGGCGGGGTTACGCCTCTGTTTATTATCCCGCGTATTGTGCAGCAATCCTCCTTGTATGCAGACCCATAATGTACACGATGGTAAATAATCAAGTTTTTCCTCGCTTTCGCCATGGTGTTGGGTTGGTAAAATTCGTCCATTTTCTTTTTTATTGCTGCTTCGATAATTTGATCTGCATACCCGTTGTTTGTCAGCAGTTGGCGAATTCGGTCGAGTTCGTTATGTATATCTTTCCATGATGAGCTGTGGTGAAGTTCTGTATGACATACGCACTCACGACAGACTTTTTATATGCGTCCGGGCACTCCCCGCGTGCGTTCAAGCAACGCCCAGCGTTCGTTGCTTTCGTATAAACGGTCGTCTTAAACTGTCTTCTTGTTGTTTTACCAGGACATCAAGAATGGCAAAGTCTTCTGCTGGCTGTCTCGTGGTGAAGTTGAGCACTGAGTTTCTTTTCAGATGCTCTGAAAAGAAACTCAGTGCTCAACTTCACCACAGAGCACAGCCAGCAGAAGACTTTGCCATTTCTTGATGTCCTGTAAAACAACAAGAAGGACAGTTTAAGACGACCGTTTATACGAAAGCAACGAACGCTGGGCGTTGCTTGAACGCACGCGGGGAGTGCCCGGACGCATATAAAAAACAAAAGTCTGTCGTGAGTGCGTATGATCAAACAGAAACCTTCACACACAGCTCATCATGGAAGATATACATAACGAACTCGACCGAATTCGCCAACTGCTGACAAACAACGGGTATGCAGATCAAATTATCGAAGCAGCAATAAAAAGAAAATGGACGAATTTTACCAACCCAACACCATGCGAAAAGCGAGGAAAACTTGATTATTTACCATCGTGTACATTATGGGTCTGCATACAAGGAGGATTGCTGCACACTACGCGGGATAATAAACAGCAGAAGCGTAACCCCAAAAGCCCCTTACCATAAAATAAGCCTCAGGATATATAGTAAGCCCACCTTGTAGCAGCCTTAATAATGAAGAACAGACACCGCTCCGGGGGGACCGAAGGGATATTGTGGCACGAATGTAGTTTACAAAGTTTAACTTGTCCAGAGGAGTGGGGGTTGGGTAAACTCACCAGCCAAAACTACATCGGGCACACTACAACGACCCTTCGGAGACGTCTGCTGGCTCATAGAAATCAAGGGGCCATCCATAACATTACATATGTTCACGACAGGAAGCCATCTCTACAAGAGCTCATAGAAGGCACCCAGGTCGTACACAGAGAAGACAACTACGGTCGCCTCTTAATAACGGAAGCAGTGAGCATCGCTATTCAGAAGCCGACCTTGAACGTCCAACAAGAATCGGACCATATACTCCCCTCCAGCAGGAGAAGGAATTATACCCAAGCCAACCAGGGACCAGACAGCGCGCCCCAGTCCACCGAGAACATCGCGCCCCTTGGAAGGCATGAGAAGACCCAGCGTCAGCGAAAGTCAAGTACATCCTTACTCAGGTCGCTGAGACCCCGCCCAACACGAATCAGCAACCGTTAACCAACGTAGACCATTTTGGACATACACACACACACACACACTCAAATTTAAATCATACACTTTATATATAAACAGAAATTATCTCTTGTACCTTTATGCATGCTATAAAATATATACATATATTTGTACTCCCGTATTTAGATTTCTATATTATCATTTTCCATTCCTGTATGTAATTTTGTAATTTTTATCTAAAACCAACATGTAACATATTAAATTTTAAACATACATTTAAGGAAACTCTAGCACATGGCATTGTATTTTGAATATTTATTTAACCACTGTTTTAAACTTTCACTCTTATTGTCGCAGTACATATGTCCTTATATTCTTTGATAACTAAAACAACGCCCTTAAGCTGTTAATCCCTAGACTAACCAGTACCCATACCTCGAGGTCATACCTCCCACACGATGAGATAAATAGGCCGAAAGGTCAGATGTAAGTCAGTAGTCGCTTGATAATGCCATAAGGCGAAACAGCTGTCGTGACAAAATTCAATAAATGGAAGAAGGAAGTCTGCGTATATTTCACCAGAAATTGACGAACGAGAATCGGAAAAAACTTCGTCGGTATGAAGATACCTGCAAGAAACTTATTGATGCCACTAAAGCAATTGCTTTTAACGAAAAAAAATATATATATATATATATATATATATATATATATATATATATCATATACATATATATGTATATATATATATATATATATATATATTATATATATATACGTATGTATATATATTTTAAATATATATCTATATATATATATATATGTATGAGGGTATATATATATATATATATATATATATATATATATATATATATAAATATATATATAATATATATATGTATATATATATACATACATATATATATATATATATATATATATATATATATATATGTGTGTGTGTGTGTGTGTGTACAGATAGATATATGTACACAAGATTTTTTTTTTCAAACGCATAATAGGCAGAAGATATATGCACAATAGAAAAAGGAACACTCCTGGTTGAGAGGGATGTCGGAAAGAATGTGTGAATAAATCATTGTTGATGAAAAGAGGTGCAACAGTGTTAGAGTAGAAAAAATAAAGCTTTATGCGACTCACAGTAACCCCGGAAAATTGTGTAACAGAAATGATAAGAGATGTGATGTGAAGGGGTTGAGGCTTATAAGTTGAAGGAGATAATTCGTTGAGAGTGGCTAGAAGTTGTCACCCCTTGGATAGGTAAGGGGGGCGGGGAGGGCCAGCGGTGGTAGTACTGTCAGTGCACCTCACTCGCAGTGCACTGTAGGCATTACTCAAGGTTCTTTGCAGCGTCCCTTCGGCCCCTAGCTGCAACCCTTTTCTGACCCTTTACTGTACATCCGTTTATATTTCTTTTTTTCTGTCTACTTTCCATCTTCTCCCGACTGTTGTTTCATAGCGCAACTGCGAGGTTTCCCACCTATTAAATCATTCAAACCTTTTTGCTCTAATTTCAGTTTCAGCGCTGAATGACCTCGTAGGTCCCAACGCTTGGTCTAAATTCTATATTCTACTCTGGAAGTTTTCATGATGAAAATGACGCTTGTATTCGGAGCAGTGAGTGTTAGTAACCATGGAAGAACTAGAGTCCTTGATTCATTGTGTTTGAGAATTGCAAAGAGTAAAAAAAAAGCATTCTTAGGTCGATCATTCTTCATAGAAATGAAAGAGGAAAGGCTCAGGAACAAATACAAATACCAAGATGTTTTAGCATTAGTCAAAGGATGGGGCTGACTACTGTAGGTGGTGATGCCGTTAGAAAAAGTTCTTGAAAAGTGATAGATTTTTTATCAATATTGTTTTATTTCCCAGCTCTGTCTCTTATTTTTCTGTACGTGGTTACGAACTGGTAAAAATACAAGATTCTTAATAGGTGGTAACTACTTAAATGAAATACTTAATATGGTTATTTGCTGAGATTAACTGGGAACAGATTGATCATCAGGAAGGATAGGTAAAAAAATCAATCAAATTTATGTTTGTTTACTTGTTTTCCAATTATGTAGCTTTATTTGATATGTATTTTGCAAGACTTCAACTAAGTAAGTTTACTTTACAGATTCCTTGTTTTTAAATATGTGACTCCAAAGGTTTTAACCCGAAATATATTCTCCTTTGCGGTGTGTTTAGTATAAGCCATTTTGGGGATTGAAGTAAAAGCATAAACAAAGGACTGTAAACGTCATAAAGATAATGACCCCAAGAAATATTAGTCCTAGATAACGACCCCCGAAAACCCTTGGCGGTCAATATCTAGGAAAGATTCTGTTCTTCTGGGCTATTACAGGGGGCAGCATTCTACATTTGGGTAACGTTGGTGTCCTCTTACATATCCTTAAACTCCGCTCGGAAATCTCCATTCTTACTGAATTAGATTCTTGAAGGAAAAAAGAAGACATCTGTCAAGCGTTTCGTGGCAACGCAGTGCGATTGGCGACTTTGAAATTCGAGTTAAAGGCTTAGTCCACATATGGGTCATAATGATGTCACGGTAGGAACTGTACCTAAAAATACGCGATTTCACGTGGAAGGAAATTCTTTGGGGATTTATAATAGGGCTTTCTCTCGAGATTTCATGGTGAACACTTTATTTATAGAAGTACGGTTAGTTATGAGACGTGCGTCCCTGTACATTGGTAATGGTCAGAAGTTCCATTTGGCGTTAGTCAGCAAATTCCTTCTTGTTTGTTAAATGTACGAACGCTAACATTTGCATAAATTGTAACGGAAAGGGCATATAGTTGAAAACATGGAGATTTCATTGACAAGCCACTCAGTGTGCCAGTGAAGGCGAATTTCGAATCATGTAAAGAATAAATAGTGTCATTAATACAGACTTTCCTCTTTTATCCGATCATTGGGAAAATAAGGGAAACGAGGTCCCCATAAATCATCGAGAGCCACTTGATATTCAGGACTCGGAAGTGAGGCAGTGGGATGTGCATCCCATTGATCGACTTGTAGATGTGGTAAATGGCCCAGTTCTGGTCCAGTTCCATCTAACGATCAGAAAACGCGGCTGTTAGTCATCTGTTCCAATTCGTGAGTGGGAACTGGGGGCGGGAGAAAAAGAGAGGAAAAAATACAACAGCCGCGAGTGATGTGTGTTCTGTCAAAATGTATGCAACAATATCATAAATAAAAACGAGACAGCCGAGGCGAGGTAATCCTCTCCGGGCTGAAGTCATATATCAAACATTCTCTCGCAAAAGATAAACAATTGTGAAACTAACACTCAACCCGCTCCCCCCCCCCCACTCCCCAACCTCTCTCTGTTTCTCTGTCTCTCTCTCTGTCTCTCTCTCTCTCGCTCTCTCTCTCTCTGTCGAACGGAAGAATGTTTTATAAAAAAAAAACTGTCCTCGTTCTTGCCCCTCTCCCTTTCTCTCCTCGAGGAATGACAATAAAGAAATATGACAACATCGCTCTTGTCTAGTCTCTTTTTATAGCGAAGTATCTTTCTAGCAGTTCTCCATATATATCAATATAGCCACGTCCTCCTCTGTTTCCTTTAGCTTGTCTCTTCGTGAATTCTTCTAGTTTGTCTCTTCGTGAATTCAAGAAAATCATCGCTGTTATTGCTATTTGAATTGTAAATTTAAATTGTTAATTTGCTGGACTAAGTAACTGAATTGAGGAAAAATATTCTTAAGGAAATATAGACTATCGATACTCACGTTAAGAAGCGAAGGTTATTACATTCTTTACAAGAAATTTCCAATATTGCTGTTCTAGTTAGTCTCGAAAAGTCCATAGTTCAGTCGATAATGTTTTTAGCATTTGGCATATATATATATATATATATATATATATATATATATATATATATATATATATATATATATTAGATATATGTATATGTATATATAGTATTTATATAATGTGTGTTGTGTGTTTGTATATATATATAAAATATCCATAAAGTCTTTCCCGGGTTTCAGACCTTTATTACACACAAACCATGTTAGGTAGAGGTATAAAGTTTTCTTGAACTTCAGCAACAATGACTAAAGTTTTTTTTTACATTACTAATAAATTTCACCATGTGGCCCCTTTGTTGCCCGGAGTACGTCTGAGCGAAATTCTATCTCACGCCAGCTATTCTCCAAC
>NC_087215.1:35794435-35805757 GCF_015104395.2 Macrobrachium nipponense
TTTGCCAAAATACATTTAACAGTTTCGATATGTCGATGACATTTTTTATGGCTTTTGAATGAAAATGAGTATACTAAATCTTTTGGTGAGATAAATTTATTATATCTTTCTCTATAGTTTGAGTTGAAGAATACTCTTGAGTATCATCCAGTGAGAGTTTTAGTAAATGCTGCACGAATGTTAGGTATTGTTCGTAAGGCTTCGTATACTTATAACGTAATAAAATCTGTTTCTGCCAAAGATTCATCTCTTTTAGGTAGAATAGTTTGTGGTGGTAGATTTCTGTTTCCTAAAAGTAGCAGTTATGACTTGGACCGTCAACGGATGGTCTCTTGTTTGTTCATTTTTCACAAGTATTTCAACAGAGATCTTTCACATTTACAACTGATCCCTGATCCCCTTTATCTGCCCAGAGCAACCAGATTTGCTGAACAGCAGAATCAGTATGCAATAAATGTGTCTTGTTGTCGAACTAATCGGTTCCCTAGGTCCTTTATTCCTCACACCGTCAGACTATGGAACAGCCTCCCAGAGGATGTGCAGTTGGAACTTCGGAAGTTCAAATGAATATGCAATGCATTACTCCCTTATATTATTCTTCTTACGTTTGAATACATTTTTATAGATTTATTAATTAGTTTTTTTTCTTTTTTAATAAGTGGGTTCTCTTGTTTCTATATTTCTCTTTACTCACTCTTACTTCATCCTAATGACACCATATTCTTTGGGAGCTTGACTGTCAAGTCAATGGGCCTTGTGGACTTGTTCCATGTGAATAGATTCCATCTACTGAATAATAATATAGAAATAATAATAATAGCGCTATGTTTTTATCTGTATATGTACATGGACAAGGTATATTCTTTTTATATATAAGACTTACAAGCGTACCTTCTTACATTCATTATTACTCTGTCAACCATATGAAAGTAGAGCTCTCAGCTGCCCAGAATTTTTGGATGACGTGTTTGCAACAACATATGAATAGAATAGAATATGTGGTTTAGGCCAAAGGCCAAGCACTGGGACCTATTAGGTCATTCAGCGCTGAAAGGTAAATATTGCCGGTAAGAAGACTTGAAAGGTTCAACTAAAGGAAAACCTGGCAGTTGCACTGTGAAATAATTGTTAGAGAGGGTTGGAAGTCCGACGGAAGAAAGAGAATATGAACGGATCTACATTAAAATGTTTACAGAGGTTACAGCTAGGAGCCGAAGGAACGCTGCAAAGACCCTTAAGTAATGCCTACAGTGCATCACGTGAAGTGCACTGATGGCACTACTTCCCTACAGGGATAGAAGCATTTGATCCTAATTTTAGTTTGAAATACGCAAAATCTGAGTTGACGAAGCATTGCAAAATATTAAGAAGTCTATACTGTTTTTCTTCATCTGTCCATCCGCCTGTGGTGTTTTTGTATGGTAACACTGCGTCCCGGGCTTTAGATAGTTACGATATGTGTAAGTTTTAGGTAAATAAAAAGATATCTGGGTGTATATTTGCAACTGAAAAGTGTTTTAAATAATTTACTGTATGCGAATTACCCGTTAATATTCGAAATAGGATATTATTATAATCGTTGAATGTAAACTGAATGTAACTATCTAAAGCCCGGACGCAGTGTTACCATACAAAAACGCCACAGGCAGATGGACAGATGAAAAAAAACAGAGTATAGTTATGATTCTCTCCTACATTAATGGTCAGCTTATTAGAATTCAATCGGTCAACCTAATCAGTGGATGTATACTTAGGGTTACCATGTATTTGAGATGTGGAAGAGGGACACCCGTATAAATTATCAAGTGCGTGTATGCTATGCATAAGGATAACCCTAAATACACACACACACATTTTATATATATAATATATATATATATATATATATACATACTATAATATATATGTGTGTGTGTGTATATATATATATAAATATCATATATATATATATATATATTTTTATATATATAGTGTATAATACATATATATATATATATATATATATATATACGTGCAGTGTGCACACAATATGCTTAAAAAAATCACAGTAGATGTACGTGAGTTCGATATATAAGCGAATACCACAAGAAAATGAGAGAGAGAGAGAGAGAGAGAGAGAGAGAGAGAGAGAGAGAGAGAGAGAGAGAGCAGTTGCTTGTTCTTTTCATCCCGAGTTCTGACATATGAGATTTATTCTTCAAAGAACTATATATTTAGATATATGTACAAACATTTGAATAAATGAAAGAGTAAGATTCAGTCAGCATTTATCCAGAGCAAGTGTTACTTTCAATTGTAAAAGGGAAACTTACAGACATGATTCTATGAATAGTAAAACAAAACAAAAATATTTTTACATTAACCACTATGCTGCCGCAAGAGCCTTACAGGTTTCGAGAAAAACGTGTCTTAACTCTTATCTTTGACCAATTATCAATTTATTACGATTTGCATATGCAATTGAGGACACATGACGGGCAAAGTCCGTAAATTGGAACACTAGTATGTCCCCCAAAAGTACTGATTTTCGGGGGGGACATATTCGGAATCGGGGACTGTCGTCTAGTCACCTTGTGTACTATACTGGAAAGGGTCCGCTTATCTCAGTCTCTGTGCTGCACGATTGACGATACCGTCGTCGAACTCAAGGAAAGAGAAACGTGCTGTGGTATCAGTGTGTAATCATTCTTAGTTTTCAATCTTATATTTAAGTAAATAGTTTTGCCGGATTATATAATATGATGTTATTAGAGAAGTATTTCAAAATAACTATTGAACACTAACTTGTAGTTTTGTTTTAATTTCCAGAAATTTTGTCATTAAATCTAACCAATGAAAAATTCTGCATTTTATCAACGCCTTTTTATTAGTCTTTTGAAAGCTTGTTAAAATCAACAAATATGTTTATCATTTTACTTCTTTTGTTCCTCATGAACGTTATAAGTATATCGTTGTAATAATGTAATTGTAAATAAGTTTTATTTATTATCTGGGTAGATGTGACGATATTTTCTCTATCATTTAGCCAATTGGGATTTTCATTATTTTATAATCATTTTTAATATTAAGTATATCAATTTCTGCTAGACTGAAGAGATATATATTAAATCTTACAATTTATAAGTAATGGCATATCATTGTAGAGGAAAGTTAATTTATCCAATTAGACATAACGTTACAACGATCACATCTGATTATTAGGAAAGATCTTTAACATGTCTCCAACCTTTGTTATAGCTGAATATATAGTTTCCAGTGTACAATCTCATACTTATTCATTTTGCCCATTGAATAGACATCTAAATGAACATTCAAGGAAAAGGAAGTTAATTGGAGAAATTCTTTGGAGAAATAAGGATTGAAAGTGTAAAAAGATAAGATTGTTGAACATAAGAAAGGCTACCATATGTAGAGTAGGAAGCTAGCATTAATTTTTTGTGATAGTGTTACTTACTCTATAAAGAGCAACAAAAGAGGTCAAGATCAGTATGATATAGTAATTTAGAATAGACACGAACATGTCTCAACCACGTAAGAGGAGCAAGAATATCAACAATTAAAAAATCCTCATAGTAGCACGAGTCTTCAAATGGAGAAACAAATCCACAGTTATGTAAATGCACATATATTTAAATTTAAAACTGCAAGGATAGCTTTCGGGAATCTGTTCGGTTCCCCTTATCAGATTCTCGAAAGCTATCCTTGCAGTTTTAAATTTAAATATATGTACATTTACATAACTGTGGATTTGTTTCTCCAATATCAACAATAATAAACTCAACAGCGTAGTCAAACATATCACTGTAAATACAAGTTTATATGGGAAGGAGCAAAGCACTTCAGTTTTAATGGATAATATAAACGATTACAGACTTCGACTCAGGACCAAAGTAGCAGTTGTTTTAAGCAGGAAGAAAGAAGAGGCATTAATAGTGATGTATAGTGAAATGTAATTAATACAAAATGTAAGTTACTAAAAACTTTATTATAAAAGACAAACGTTGCAATGATTAATGTGCTACTTTCCCTATGAGAGAAATATGTATGTATATATATATATATATATATATATATATATATATATATATAAATACATATGTATATATAAAATATATATATATATAAATATATATATTTATTATATATTAATTTATATATGCTTAAAAAATCAAAGTAGATGCTCGTGACTTCATTACATAAGCGAATACCACAGGAAAATGATAGGCAGAAATGCAAGCGCTTTAGTCTTTACTAAGACGATGTCTTAGTAAAGTCGAAAGCGCTTGGATTTCTGCCTATCATTTTCCTGTGGTATTCGGTTATATATATATATATATATATATATACATATATATATATATATATATATATGCATACATAGTACACGTATAAACATACTTATACATATATACATGTATACACTATGCATAAACATACATATACATATATATCAGGTATATCAGGTATATATATTATATATGTGTGTGCGTGTTGTATGTGTGCGCGCGCATGTGTGTGTGTATTTGTATGTGTATCACAAAGGAGGTACTGGTAACATGTAAACAGAACTGACTATTGAATCGTATTTTTCAACGTGACTGTAATTTATAAATGATGGCAGACAATTACAGAGTAATGTGCACCTTAATTGGTTACATTATAATAGTAATTGAAATTTCTATTACATTTCATGCACACTTAAATAACAGATTATTAATTTTTCTTTCCTTTGAGGCCCTATAAATTTTCTTTTTATAAAGTCTTGAGATATAATATATAAAGGGTAAAAATACGCTGCCCAATTTTTCAAAGGAACGTTTTTGTTAGCTTCATAAGGAAGAAGAACCGACTCGAGTATTGGGGTTGTCCGTTATATATGCATATCTAGATACTATAAAATACAGTTATTATAATAAGTACTATAGCTGGTTCACTTAAGGTAGATTCTTAGGTGAGCCCTATGCCTACGAAACGTTGGTTTGGCAGCCACTGATTGGCTGGGAGCTGCTTACCTCCTGGTACCAGTCAATCAGCGGCCGCCAAACCAACGTCTCGTAAGCATAAGGCTCATCCAAGAATCTACCTTAAGTGAACCGCTATAGTATTAATATGAATGGAATATGGGATGGAATATAGAATTTAGGGCAAAGGCATGGCACTGGGTCCTATGAGGTCATTCAGCACTGGAGGGGAAATTGAGAGTAGAAAGGTTTGAAAGGTGTAACAGGAGGAAAACCTCGCAGTTGTACTATGAAACAAATGTTATGAGTGGATGGATAGCAAAAGAAAAAGAAAGATAACATGATTGGAGGTGCAGTAAAAGGAAAGAAAGGGTTTGCAGCTAGCTCTCTTACGCCAGAGCGGTAAATAAAAAATTGTCTCCCGTGTGCCGGAGGTGTTTCGAAGTGAGCGCGGAAGCGGAAAAAATATTTTTTTCAAAAACTCACAGCGCGCTTAGTTTTCAAGATTAAGAGTTCATTTTTGGCTCCTTTTTTTTTCATTGCCTGAAGTTTAGTATGCAACCATCATAAATGAAAAACTTATCATTATCATATATAAAATAATTCGCATATATGATGAGCGCAAAAACGAAATTTCATATTATAAGTTGTATTCCAAATCGCGCTGTGAGCAAACCAAAAACGGTTAAAGGTAACAAGTTACTTTTTTTTCGTTGTAATGTACACTAAATTGCAATCATTTTGGTATATAACACATTGTAAAACAATAAAAGCAACACAGAGAAAATATTATCACAAAATAATGCATGAATTCGTAACGCGCGGACGTAAACAAATATTTTTTTTTCAAAAATTCACCATAAATCTAAATATTGTCCTAGAGACTTCCAATTTCTTTCAAAATGAAGACAAATGATTGAATATTACTATACTGTAAGAGTATTAGCTTACAATTGCAGTTTTCGACCATATCCGACGAGTTAAAGTTGACCGAATGTCGAATTTTTTTATATATATATTTTTTATATGCAATTATTTCGGAAATAAGAAAAGCTACAACCTTCAAATATTTTTAGTTTTATTCTACATGAAATTGCGCACATTTTCATATATAAAACTCTATGAAATGCCTAATATGAAACGGAGCAAATATTCCGAGAATGGGACGTAAGTATTTCGGAGATTTGTGGCGGAGAATCCGCGCGCGGAGGGAAGGAAAGATTTTTTTTAAATTCACCATAAATCTAAATATTTTGCTAGAGACTTCGAATTTGTTTCAAGATGAAGATAAATGACTGAACATACTAGACTGTAAGATTTTTAGCTTACAATTGCGTTTTTTGACCATTTCGGTAGAGTCAAAGTTGACCGAACGTGGTTTTTTTTTCTATTTATCGTGATTTATATGCAAATATTTCAAAAATGAGAAAAGCTATAACCTTCAATTATTTTTTGTTGTATTCTAAATGAAATTGCGCACATTTTCATATATAAAACTTTATGTAACGGCTAATTTAAAATGGTGCAAACATTACCACAATCGCACGTATGATTTTTTCGGAAGAGTTACCGCGCGGACGTAAAGAAAATGTTATTTTTTTCATAAATTCACCATAAATCGAAATATTGTGCTAGAGACTTCCAATTTGTTGCAAACTGAAGGTAAATGCTTGAATATTACTAGAATATAAGCGTTTTAGCTTACAATTGCGTTTTTCGACCATTTCGGTAGAGTCAAAGTTGACCGAAGGTTGAAATTTTGGCAATTATCGTTATTTATATGAAAATATCTCAAAAATGATAAAAGCTACAATCATGAGTATTTTATTGTTGTATTCTACATAAAAATGCGCACATTTTCATATATAATACTTCATGTAACGGCTAATTTACAATGGTACAAAAATTATGTCAAAGTGACGAAATAATTTCCGAGATGTGTCACAGATACTTTTTAGTGCGGCAAGAAAGAAATTCGCGCTTGCGCGCCTGCGTAACGATTGTAAACAAAACAACACCTTGATCCGTGAACTCCCAGCATCCCCAAGGCGCGTGATTCAAAAGTTAGGCTGGTAGGCCTATAAGTATTTTTCCGCGAATTTTAAAAAAACTTTTGTAAGTCGACGTAAAATACGTCCAGTCGGCACACGGGAGACAAAAAATGTCGACGTAAAATACGTCCAGTCGGCGTAAGAGGGCTAGGTAGGAGCGGAAGGAACAATTCAAAGAATCGTAAGTAATGCCTACAGTGCATCACTTGAAGTGGACTGACGGCACTAAGCGCGTACGGGAACTAGTATTGATACTGACATCCAAATAAGCAAGAGACGTTCTGAACAGAATGACAGCATCCTACCCTCATGATTCCTGACTAGAACTTAACTGAAGACATTAATTGTGCATTTCAAGGATCATTGGAAACTTGATGCATTTAAATAAGGTTGGTTTATTGTGTAAAAAATGAGTTAGAATATAATTTAAGACAACACAATGTAGGACAACTGATCCAATCAGATAGTTCTTCTCATCTTGAAATATGTTACCGTCTTATGTAGTCCATTATAAACATACGTAAGACGGTAGCATACTCCAACATGATATTAGATTATTTTCTGTTGTAAATATGAATGGTCGACAAATGAGGTAGTTATTAAGCGAGGATTGGCTGCAGTTTAGTTACCAGTGCATTCATTTGGCTATGTTTGCTGGAGAATGGAGTAAAGCTCAGTGTTGCTGCCTTGACCACAGTTTGTGTTGGTAAAATGACTAAACGTCAGTGTTGCCAATGAAATTGCATCCACTTTTTACCTCCATAAATGTCAAACTCTACTATCAGTAGTGATAATTCGATTTGACTTTACGATTTTTTTTATTTCATTATTTAAGGATTGAATTTTAAAGTTACATTTTGTATATATTTTGTTTATAGTTTTTTTTCAGTATCAAAGCTTAATTATAAAAATTCAAAGCGAAGTTATAAGTGTGGTATTTTACCAAGACAGATGTAGTCGTAGTCAGTGTGGCCACAGACAAAAAACCACAAAACGGCAACACTGGTTACTTAAGCTGACGTGTTCTGAAGTATCCATAAGTTAAAATTCTAGAATTCTGTACCTCATGCGTAAGATGGTAGTAAAACAGATTAGGTAGCCACAGGCCTTAGAAAACTTTAAGGCAACGCTTATCTTAAAGCTTTTCCCTCGTAAGGCTGAACATTTGCACAGCCTTGCAAAATATTATTGACAATATATTTGGGTCAGCCAGCGAATGCAGAGGCCTGTTAGAATCACTGACCAATAAATCCAGGATTGGTCCAAGAGATCAGCGATACTGACCAGTGACGATTTTACGCAAAGGGTAGTTCCTAGTTGGACGAGTGGTATGCGTGCTCGGCTACCAATCCGTTGGTCGCAAGTTCGATTCTCGGCTCGGCCAACGCGGAATCGGAGGAATTTATTTCTGGTGATAGAAATTAATTTCTCGGTATAATGTGGTTCGGATCCCACAATAAGTTGTAGGTCCCGTTGCTAGGTGACCAATTGGTTCCTAGCCACGTAAAAATATCAGATCCTTCGGGCCAGCTCTAGGAGAGCTGTCAATCAGCTCAGTGGTCTGGTAAGACTAAGATATACTTAACTTTCCACAAAAGGTAACACCCCACCCCCAACCAACCAGGTGCCTACATCACTCCTTGTCAGTCATTCAGGTCATACACAGGCAGAGAGTGTTAAATGAAAATTGATGATTTTTTAAACATCAATTGTATGTTGCAATACCCGGTGCAGAGTGTCCTGGGTATTCCAAACTGCATTAACCGAAATCTGGTGAGAATGTGCAAAGCCTCTTTTTGGGCAAACACCCAAACCGGACAGGTAACGAAAACGTGGTTGGCTTTGTGACAATATTAACTTAACATAACGGCCAAGAAGAGTAATTACTTTTATGTTAACTTACCATATCATTCTTTTCCATCAACAGCCGCTCCTCATCCAACAGACGCCAAGCCAAAGGAGCAACCGAAGAATAAGTCTACCGACTTGGAAGGAATGGGCGGCTTAGGAGTGGTGATAGGGGGTTTAGTTGGCGGAGTGGGCGTTACTCTGCTCATTCTGGCGATGGTCATCATGATTATGAAACAGCGACAGCGGAGAATGGCAGCCGAGGACACATTCGACCACCCTCCAGATTCCTTCCCAGAGGGAAGCTCTCAAGGTGAGAATGTTGTCTGTGATTGCGATCGGTCGAGAATGCACAAAGAGAGCATTTCTTCATTTTGTTTCACGAAATATTATACTGACCGACACAGAGTTACCTGTTGCGAGTACTCACACAAAGCAGTGAATGATTTGTCATTGACAAAGAAATGTCCAACAAAGAGAGAATTTGAAGAAGCCAAAATATATTTCTGCTTAGTTTCACGAGTTGTTTTGTAAAGAATGAGTTAAAAAACATTTCACACTGACAAATGGCCATAAATTTGCATAGTTCAAATACCTATTATTAAGATTTAATCAAAATGACTTTAGCCATAATTACATTGCTATTAATTATTAAAAATTTGTATCAGTGGGTTTCATAGGTCCTTTTGTAGCATTTTACAACAGCCTTCGTGAATTTCATAATGGGATGTGTACTTTTTCCTTGCTCTTTTCATTAAGATTTCATCTCTCTCTCTCTCTCTCTCTCTCTCTCTCTCTCTCTCTCTCTCTCTCTCTCTCTCTCTCTCTGCCATAATACATAAATATGTTAATCAGTCCAGATTTTTAAAACTTGAAAATATCAGTATCACCCTGGGAACGTATAAACTAGACCCACTTATCCCAAACGTTTTATGTAACACGTACAAATTAATTCCACCGTTGTACTTTTCCGATTGAGGGAGGTCCGAAACAACAAAGCGGTTTACTTGGTATTTTCCATCGCGAAGTCACCCCCAGGTGTGAGACTTCGGCGGTCTTTCAGAAACGAGATTACGACCAATGGAGGCGGGAGCTTCCGTCAGTAACAAGCGGCTCCCGTTTCCGGCCAAGATTACTATTATTCCTTTTGCCAGGTGTTTGTTGGTTCATCCCAAAGCCCCTTTGTTTTACCGTTCCCCTCTAGCACGTACATATTAAGAAGCCTTTGGTGTTTTGTACCACTCGTCTGGAGATGTCGTGATATCTCAAGGTCGGTCACTAGAAAACAGTGTTTCGTTTCTTCTTTTATGTACAGGTTTCTTTGCCAAACAACAATTTCCCATCCAAACATTGTGCTCCAGAAGGTGCTGCCTTTCCTATTTGCAGCATATATATATATATATATATATATATATATAATATATATATATGTATATGTATATTTATATATATATATAATATGTATATATATATATTATATATATATACATATATATATATATATATATATATATATATATATATAATAAATATATATATATATATATAGATATATATATATATATATATATATATATATATATATATATAGATTGTCTTTTACTGTAATCTCCCAAGTACGGAGCCATGTCTTTTTCCTTTCTCACACATGAAATTGTTGTCTTCCAGAAGTTGCTAAACACAAACTTCTGTCAGTATCAAATAACGAAGAAAGGCGGCAGTTAAAGAGTTGAGTTATCAGTCGTGGTGCTTTTTGATTTTCGAATATCTATTGCGCAAATGCTACTTTATGTACCCAACAAATAATAATAACGTACTTACTGTAAAATTTATATACATATAAATATATATGTATGTGTATACAAATATATTTTGTGTGTGCGTGTGTTTCTCTGTGTCAGTGTTGAAAACCTTCGTAATCAACATTGAAACGCCCTTTTTTTTCATCGTATATTAGGAATTCAATAAAAGTCAAATTTGCTTTTAGAAGAGAAATCCATATCATTCTGTTGCCGGAAAAAAAATCTCCCATTGCATAAATAGGATGGGAAAATAAAATCTAATATCATCTCCACCTCCCTCTCAGCGTTCATGTCGGAGCTGGGATGTTTATTCTGCGGCGTTTCATGAAACCTGAATTAATTAACCGCGAAATCTCGTTTTATTGAGAATTTAATTACCTCTGCAAGGTAAACTTCGCTGACATTTTTGCCTCCAGGAATTCAATGCAAAAGTGAATTCGTCGCGATTTGTTTTTTAATAAGAGTTTTAGTATCGATCCTGAGCTTATGTTTAACACACGATGTAACTTTTGTATACCAGATTGTCTTTCCCTTATGTTCCTAATCCCGTCAGTGCATGCACCTCATGCAGTGCACTGTAGGCACTACTTTTGGTTCTATGCAGCGTCACTTCGGCGCCTAGCTGCAACCCGTTTCATTCCTTTTACTGTACCTCCGTTC
>NC_087215.1:35811257-35832369 GCF_015104395.2 Macrobrachium nipponense
TCCTCAGCCATATAACGAGTAACCGTTTGACACGGCAAAATTCTTCTTTTGTCCCTGACATTCTTGAGCAAAATTCACATTAATTTATGGTTAGTTTCGATGTCCAGTCCCTATTTACTAATGTTCCCGGTTTCGCAACCATTGATATTATCCTCGGAAAATTATTCCCTACCCCGAATACGGTCTACCACGGTTTTACCAGAAACAATTTCAAAAAACTCCTAGAAACTCCTAGAACTCTCAGTCATTGATACTCACTTTATTTCTAATGGGAAAGTTTATAAGCAAATAGATGGTATGGCCATGGGCTCCCCTTTAGGACCTTCTTTCACTAATATTTCTGAGTCATTCAGAAGAGCAGTTCTTTAATCAGTACCCAACTTTTAAACCCAGATTTTATAGACGATATGTAGATGATACTTTTTTACTTTTCAATGAGGAACGTCATGTCCAGTTATTTTTACATTTTGTCAACTCTTTTCATTCCAATATTACTTTTACTATGGAAAAAGAATGTAATGGCCGAATTTCCTTTCCTTTTTAGATATTTTGGTCTCTCGCTCTGAAGGATATTTTATGACTGGTATTTTCAGGAAGAAAACTTTTACCGGCCTGGGGTTAAACTTTTTGTCACTGTCCCCTTGTTTTCAAGGTTAATTCATGTAGAACTGATTCATCGAGCCTTTTCCGTTTGCTCCAACTGGAATAACATTCACCTGGAAGTTAGTTTTTTAGACTTATTTTAAGAATAAGTGCTATCCCCTGAACGTGTTCAATAAAATCCGTAAAAAATTTTAGGCAATATTTTTAAGCCATAAACTGTAGTCTGCACAGTTCCCATAAAGATAATGTGTTTCACTACCCTTCACTAATAATTCTGGCCCACTCAAACGTAAATTATTGTCACTCTTAAGCCATCTATACCCTTACGTTGATTTCAGATTTATTTTTAATAACTCTCTCACAATTGGAAGACTGTTTCACTTTGAAGACACCCTCCCTGAGTTGATGCGTACCTGCACTGTTTATAAATTTAATTGCCCCAAATGTAATTTTGGGAGATATGTGAGATGTACCAAACGCCTACTTAAGGTGCGCATCGACTCCCATACGGGTGTCAGCCATCGTGCAGGCTTACCTTTAAGCAAAAAAGAAAATAGTGCCATTAGACTTCATGTCATATCCTGTCACCATCACATACAGTACAGTGATTTTGAAATACTCGGACAAACAAAAAACAGCCATTCACTTCCCTTTTTAGAGTCCTCCATATGAAACAACAATCTCCAACACTCAATAACCAAACCACCTCTGTTCCTTTGTTCATTGCATAATTTTGTTTTTTGTTTATTTTTTCCTCCCTCCTCTCTCTCTCTCTTAAACCAACACCACATCACCCCCGCCCCTTTCATTCGCAGTTTCCTAACTTTCCCAGTAGTTATTTAACTAAGACATGAACAGTAGGTTCTCCAGTATTTTGCACTACACTATCATAATTTTATTTTTATTCTGAATATTCAAGTTTTTTTCGCTCACAGTACATTTCTGCGTTTTACGTAATCTCTTGTAACTTGCCGTTGCTCTTTTATCAGTTGTGATTTGCAGTTAACTTAGGTTTTTATGTTCCTTTTTTACTTTGTATTATGTATTTTATGTTCCTTTTTTGCTTTATATTATGTATTTTAAAGTGTTGTAATATTTTCAGATATAGTCAATCGTAATGTATTCCGGAAAGCTCGGCTGTGTCTTTGTTTTATTTTAAAGAAAATAATAATGTCTGGAATATTACCACGTCTTCTGGCTGGCTATCCTGTTCCTCCTTATATGTATACACACACACACACACACACACATATATATATATATATATATATATATATATATATATACATATATATAATGTGTGTGTGTGTAAAATTTAAAATGTGGATATGACATAAGATCAATATGGGATAAGTTGGTAGAATAGAGCCATATAGTACATACAGATATAATATATATATATATATATATATATATATATATATATATATATATATATATATATATATATATGTGTGTGTGTGTAATAATATATATATATATATATATATATATATATATATATATATATATATATATATATATATATATATATATATATATATATATATATATATATATATATGGCTCTATTCTGCCATCTTATTAAAAAGCATGCATATCAAATCCCTCTATCCTATCGTCTTGAATCAGTCCAAGAAAATTATTAAACAGTCTTGGATATACAACTCAGCCATGCTTCAAATTTACTTTTCCATAAAAGCAGTCACTCTCCCATCTAGAGTATTATTAGATACACATTCTTCACCCAGTTTGAGAATCAAAGTGGTAATTTAAAAACTTTATAAAAATCTATCGTAAAATAACCCAACTACAACAGCGTACCGCCTTTATAACTCTAACAGACCCCATAATCTTTACTTTATACATATAAATAATCTATCTGACTCCCTCGGAACCTTTGCCGTCATCCGGATAATACCTTACAACTGGTCAGCTAGTGAACAAACTTTCAATACTATGGCACAACATTAACACAATTCCATCAGATCCTGGCGTCTCTTTATTCTCCAATAGTTTCATTCTCCTCCTTTTGTTTTGTTTGTATGGTGTTTTTACGTTGCATGGAACCAGCGGTTATTCAGCAAAGGGACCAACGGCTTTACTTGACTTCCGAACCACGTCGAGAGTGAACTTCTATCACCAGAAATACACATCTCTCACTCCTCAATGGAATTGCCCAGAATCGAACTCGCTGACGCCGAGGTGGGACGCCAACACCATACCAACCACGCCACTGAGGCGCTTCTCCTCCTTTATTCCTTAATAGTTACTATCGCACGTATTCACAAATCTACGCTAGACTCTTCCCCTCTTGCATTAGTCAACTCTAAGCTGCATCTCTTATGTTCAAAAAATCTACAAAAGACCTCGTTTAAAACAGGGCACCATTCATTCAAGACGGCATTTCTCCATTTACGTATTCTATTCTGTGCTCCATTTATCGATTGACCGTTGTCGTTTTGTTTACTTCACTGTAGAAAAACATATTCAGCCAGTTCTTGCTCATAGTCACATCTCTAGTTTTAGTATTTATGTTATTTCCTATCACTTTCTTATTGACTAACTTGTCCATCCTCTTTTATACACACAATATACAAATACATACAAAAAGACATACATATATAATATATTACTAGCTTCCCACCCCGACGCTGCCCGGGGAAACTGAATGACAGTCTACGTAAGGGGGAGGGAACGAGAAGGGGAGGGGGAAGGATTTGTGATGTGGACACACACATTACTACTTTTTTTCATGCGAACATTCACACTTCGAACAGTCGTGGGTGACCTAACATGCATTCATGTGGTGACTGTCCCTATCCGGGTATTATTGCTCTATCTGTTCATTTTTTATCCACGTATTACTGTAGTGACTGTCCCTTTGATCAAGATATTACTGTGGTGACTGTCTTTTTCATCCATTTATTATTGTGCTGTCTGACACTTTTAGACAGGTATTACTGTAATCTCTGTGAACGTTAACCAGTTATTACTGTGCTACCAGTCCCGTTTGTCCATGTATTACTGTGGTGACTGTCCTTTCGTTCCAGGTATTAATGTGGTACTGTCCCTTTTATCCAGGTATTATGGTGTTCTGTCCCCTTTAACCTGGTATTACATTGGTGACTGTCCCTTTGATCCGGATACAACTGTGGTGGCCGTCCCTTTTATTCAGTTATTAATGTGCTGTCTGGCCCCTTAATCCAGGGTGACTGTCCCTTTTTATCCAGGTATTACTCTGCTGTCTGTCAATTCTATCCATGAATTACTGTGGCGACTGTCTCTTTTATCCAGTTATTACTGTGCTTTCTCTCCTATTTATCCAGATGTTACTGAGGTGGCTGTACATTTTATCAAGGTATTCCTGTTGTAAGATTATACTGCAGTTTTGTAATTTGAAAATGTAACAACCTGGCGTGGCTTGTTCGATTTTTTCACCAGCGATCCTGTGTTTTTGTTTTCTTGAAGCGAGGCAACATTTGCCGCCCGCTCTTGTTCTGAAGCAGTTGGATTCAGAACAGCAGCCAGTCCAGATCTCGACAGCAGCAAGCATCAGTTACCTGTTGGCTGCTGCTGGTCGAGTTTGAGAACACCAGTTGGTTCTTCAGCAGTTTGTAGTATTTGCTCAGACCAGTAGTTGTTTGCTATCGGTTGGAATATTCTTATGAAGGATGGATGGTGGCTGAAACATATCATCAGCGGAGTTCATCTGACAGCTGTA
This sequence comes from Macrobrachium nipponense, assembly GCF_015104395.2. Taxonomy (NCBI): domain Eukaryota; kingdom Metazoa; phylum Arthropoda; class Malacostraca; order Decapoda; family Palaemonidae; genus Macrobrachium; species Macrobrachium nipponense. The sequence continues at coordinate 35,815,585 of NC_087215.1, forward strand.
TGGCTGTTGCGACATTCGTCTGGTTGACACATCTGTGGTTGGGAAGCAGTCTTAAGAGTTCATAGAGGGATTCATCCTTTTGTCAGTTGAGATTGTGATGGCTATGGCATATTTTTACATTTATGCTACTTGAGTGATTTATGGATGCTTATCTCTATACAGCTGGATTCGGGTATTTTTCATAATCATTATTTGATGGTGTTGAGTAACTGTAGTGCCCAGGTAATTTATTTGGGACGTTTTATTATGCATCTTAAGCTAGTGTATGGCTTTGGGTGTTTTCCCATTAATTTGTTTACGACTTGTTTTATTATTATGTGATTTGAGCGAGTGTATAGCTCTGGGTATTTTCGCATTATTTATGATTACATCGGGCAAGTGTATGACCCTGGTAATTTGTTTAACATGCTTTATTATTTTGTTATGATTTATGTTGACTGCTGCTGTTGTGCTAAATTGCTTTTATAATGCTATAATGTTAATTTTGAATAATTTTTGGCTGAACTCTTACCTCACCTGTAAATAAGTATATTACTCTGTACAGGAGAGGTTTAATAAATAGATTTAAGGTATTTTTGCTTCTTTATTTTGCGCCCTCGTCCTCGTTTTGTCTTTTGGGTCGCTGGTCACTCCAATTCCAGTCCTTTTTTAATTGAGAACTTGATGAATCAGAAATCGTTCATGACACTGTGGTGACTGTCCATTTCATCCAATTATTACTGTGCTGTCTGTAACCTTTAACCAGGTATTACTGTGCTATCTGTCCCTTTTATCCAGGTATTGTCGTAATGCCTGTCCATTTAATCCAGGCATTACTGTGGTAACTGTCTCTTTTATCCAGATGTTACTGTGGCAACTGTCCCTTTTATCAAATTACTACTGTGTTGTCTGTCCCCTTTATCCAGGTATTACTGTGCTCTGTCACCTTTAACCAGGTATTACTGTGGCAACTGTACCTTTTATCCAATTATTGCTGCGTTGTCTGTCCCCTTTATCCAGGTATTACTGTGGTGACTGTCCCTTTTATCCAGATATTGTGGCAACTGTCCCGTTTATACAGGTATTACTTTGCTGTCTGCCATTTTTATCCAGGTATTACTGTGGTGACTGCAAAGCATTTTTCAATAATATATTTCTATGGCTTCGAGAACATAAAAATGAGGTATGATAAACTCAGTGTTCATTTACCCTAAGTTACAAAGGGAAGCGGGGTGAGGGAAGGGGAAGGGGGCACGGACACAGTTTTGGAACCTACCCAATTATCTAAGTTGGGTCAAACAATGGCCACATGCCAAATTTTGTCTAGATTGATCAAGCAGTTCAGATTTCTAGTCCATAAACATTCACACACATACATACAAATGTGTGTGTCCACATGATCTCTGTAATGAAAATACTCATCAAATCTCTCATTTCCATATTCCATCCATTACTGCTATATCCATTCTTTAAACCAGCTTATTTAAAAAAATAATTGGTGCTAACTATTTGGCCGAATCCTCAGATTTTGTAATCCTTATACAACACTTCACCACCGTTTTCTTCTTTTTTTCCTTATTATGCACATCCCATTTACTTTTTATAAGGCTCACTAAAGCTTGTCATTATTACATTTACAACTACATTTACACCATTGCCATTCCAGCTTAAATTTCTATCTATAGCAACTTTGGCTATTAGCCAAATAATGACTGGTTATACCACTAACCCCCTTTTTGCACTTTTAAATCCATTGAACTGCTCTTCTTTTGTGCTAATAAATAACCTCTCTTCCTATACACTTCCTATTATAAGAAAATCTTTCTTAGATAACTAAAGTACATTTCCAGTAATTCGTCTAATTTTCCAGTCATTCCACGAATCTTTTTCCATTTCCTACTCTGTACAACTAAAATTTCATATTCTCCAGACCTGTCAAGGCATTCATGCAAACCCTCCTAAAAATACACTTCCAATAGCATTCTTTTCTACTCCTGGCCCATGCATATGTATATATCTTTATACCCTTCCATGCTTAGTCATACTCATATAATCCTCAGGCTAAGTTTTGTATCTTTTCATGTGCTACACCTGTCGCAACTGCACGTCCTCCTACTACCCCATACATAATCATTCTTCCCCCCTCCCAATCATGTACACACACCTTGTCCTTCCTCATTTACACCACTTAGTACTAAATAACTGCTTTCTATTCTTATTAAAAAAAATAAACTATTAAGTATTTCCATATTCATGCACGACATTCACTGACAGAAACCGTCATGATCTAGCACTTTATTATATGCACCACATTCACTGACAGCTGTGAAGACACAGGGACTGCACTGTCTGATGGTACTGCTCTATGTGGGGTTGACACAGGAGGTTGTGCCAGGGAGGAATCTCTCTCAGTTCCTCGGAGAGTAGAACTAGAAGGTCGAGATACCAAACAGCCTGTGGCCATTTGAGAACCACCAGAATCATCCTGAGATTTGGGGTGATCAACACCCTGCCATTTACCTTGAGAATCAGATAAAATGGAGGGAAGGCGTAAACATCAAGGTTGTCCCATGGGTGCTGGAATACATCCTCTGCAGTGGCCAATGGGTCCAGCACAATGGAAGAGAAGACCTGAAGTTTACTGTTGTGCTGGGTGGCAAACAGGTCTATGACTGGATTTCCCCAAAGGTCGAACAACCTTTTTGTTATGTCCATGTGAAGGGACTACTCTGTCCATATCACCTGATTCTGGTGGCTGAGCATGTCTGCCACAACATTCCTCTTGCCTGGAATGTACCTGGCTGACAGCTCCACCAAGTCAGCTACCACCCACTTGCACAACTGCATTGTCAACTGATGAAGCAGGAAGGATACAAGACCACCCTGCTTGTTGACATATGTCATTACCGTGGTGTTGTCACTCATCAACACCACGGAGTGTCCCGTCACTCGATCCTGAAACTCTTGGAGAGCTAGGAATGCCTCCTTGAGTCATAGGATATTGATGTGAAGGTGCTTGTCATCTCCTCTCTCACTTCCTCCAACAGGGGAATGAGAAAGGATTGAGTGTCTCGAGACTGGGACCAAAACTCCTTCATTCTCCACTGGAGAGAATGAAGGTGAAGCTACCCATGAGGAACCAGCTTCCCCAACGACGACAGGTGACCAATGATGACTTCCTATTACCGTGCTGATTGTTCTTGTTGACACAGGAACAATAGCGCTACCTTCCTGAATTTGATACAAGAGTTCGAGGTTAAGACTCTTGCTGTCACTGCATCTATCAGGTACTGTATCCTCTGCTTGTAGATTATTATTATAAACATAGTGAGATCGGATTTCTCGAAATTTACCACAACCACCACCAGCAAAAATCCAGAAGTCGATCCCTGTCCTGAAGCAACTGCATGAGAGAACTCACCAGGACTAGCCAATCGTCGAGATACCTCAACAGATGCATCCATGTGGATGGGCCCAAGCTGATACAAGGGTTAACTCATGTGAACACCTGACGAACAGTTGAGAGCCTGAAACAGAGTGCCCTGAATTGAAATATCGTCTTCCAGAGGATAATGCAAAGGTACTTGCGGGAGGATGGATGGATGGGGTATTTGGAAACACCCATCCTTCAGGTTTACAATAAGTAGGAAGGCATTCTCCCTGACAGAGGAGAGTACTGAACAACCACTGTCTTCATCATGAACCAAGTCTGGTGAGCAAATCAGTTCAAGGGAGAGAGGTCTATGAGTGGTCCCCAACCTCCTGAAGCTTTCTCTATGAGAAAAATGGCTGTAAAAGCCTGGGGACCGATCCAACATAACCTCTACTGTGCCAGTCTTCAGCATGGCTTGCACTTCTTGAGTGCGAGGTCCTTTGGCAAACCAGTAACATAGGAAAGGAGACAGACCGGGTTGTTGGTGAGAGGTATGACTCCTGAAGGACATCTACTAACTAGGCCTCGGCTCTATGTCGCTGCCACGTTGCCCAGTGGCTCGACAGGCATCACCCCAACAGTGGCAGCATCTGGAGGGGAATGCAGCCCCTAGTGTCCTCCCTTCTTCTTCTTCTTCCCCTTGCCTCCTTTACCTGATGGGAGGGATGGTTGAAAGGACCATGATTGGGTGTGGGCAGAGGAAGAAGGCTGGGTTTTCCCATGGCCACCCTTCAAAGTCTGGCACTTCTTGGGAGCCAGGGAAAAGCTAGCCTGACACGAGGGCTGGGCGGCCATAGTGACACACGAAGTCCTAGAGGTCTTGGTCACTGCCTGGTGAACATGGCTGTCATTATCCTCAACACAGCACTTGTCCACCACAGCATCTACCAACTCTCTAGGGGAGAGAGAAGCAGAACCCAGCAACAGTCCATTCTGTAGGGTCAATGCCAACTCGGGACCAACCGACCTAATGATCTGATTCAGGACAGCATCCCTCCTCTTTAGCACTAGCTTTGCCCACAGGTTTACCATCTGGTGAGCCAGGTAGGAGATAGCCCTATTTCCAGAACGGAACAGTCTCCTGAAAGTGGAGTCCTCCCCAGGTACAAAAGCACTTAAGGAAGCAGCCACTTTGGATATAGTGAATGACCACAGATCCAGCCAGGAGAACTGCCATGGCGGTAGCCTCCAGACTTGCTGCTTCTTCCTGCATAAGGGAGACCACCTCCAAAGTAAGATGCTACAAAAAGAGACCCAGGTCTAGACAAATCAGGTCTGGGTCAACCTGCTTATTTGGCAAGGACCTCTCCAAGGGCATGTAGTAATGCTTATGACGAGACAGAGGAGAAGGAAGTATCTTGTCCAAGTGGTTTGACCGAAGCGAATTATCACCCAAAAACAATATCATTCAATTGGTCAAAAAAACCCTCGGCAAGCACGGACCATGGCAGCTCCACTGAAATCTTGGGTTCCTTCTTCAGACCCCAAAAGGATTTGAGGTGCGAAGAATTTGACGAGGCCATTGTCCCTTTCTCGAAATTGTTGTGCTGATGAATCTGTGCAACGATCTCTGCAAAAGCCCTTTGTATCTCATGGGTGTCCACATCCTGGGGGGAAAGGACCCTCAAGTCCTTCCAGGGTGTAGTCCTCCCGATCTACTCTCCATGCAGGAGGGAGAACCTTGCCAAACCCGTGATCCATCCTGCACTACACAAGCATACGACCTAGTTGGTCCAAGAACCAAGTCAGAAATATAGGCCTGTGTAGTTGAAATCCGAGGAGAACATTCATCGGAGTTCCTCCTGTCCGACTCACGTCTTCCAGTAAAACCCAGGAGGTTGAGACAGGTGAGGAAAATCGGGCACTCTCACCTGTCCTGCCAGCAGAGCCAGCAGGAGAGGTGAGCAGTGTACAGTCACAGGTCTAGGAGAATGTTTTCTCCTCGGTGAAGTGTTATCCCAAGGAGAGCAGAGAGGTTCATGCAAGCCAAGTTGAGGGCCCTGTTTGGTCTGATCAAGCTAAGCACCCAGTTCGAGCTTGGCAAGCAACTCCGCCATGCCTGACTGATCATGTGAACGCTATGGGGGCTGGCCAGAGTCCAGCAAACGGCTAGCTGGAGAGAACTTGCACTGCCCTCACAATGTGCCCCATTCTTCTCAGAATGGCTTCTCAGAACTGGTGATGGGGGCGTGGACCAAAGTCGTCATCCCACCTGGGGCTCCTGAAATGCCAGGCCCTGGCAAGGCCCACAAATCGGTTCGTGAGCCCAAAGGCGGGAAGGTAGAGAGCTGACAAGAGAACCCTCTGCTTCCCCTGTGGAGGGAGGTAAAACCTTAGAAGTCCCGTGACAAGATTTCTTAGAGGGGAGAGGGAAGCAACATTCTTCCTCTTCAACTGACAAGCCTCGTAATATGAAGAGGAGGAGGCAGCAGATGATGACGACGACACCTTCTGGGACTATTTCTTCAACTTCGTCACCTTCTTCAGGATAGTGGTCAGGTCCTCCATCCAGGAAGGAGCATCAGGCATCACAGGAACAGCTGGGTCAGGCAAGGCAGAAGGAGTAACAGCAGCAGCCCACACACCGGAGCATCTACGACAGGCAGGGGCCAAGACAGAAACATGTCGAGTGCCCACTACTACCAGGGCAGGGGCAGCAGCAGAGAATACATTCAAAGGAGCAGCAGACACTACCACAACGAGATGTGAAGAAACCAGTCGGGTGGTGGCAGAAAACCATCGTCGACACCTTTGCAAAAGCAGAGGTCGTCACCAGGTAGTCGGGGTCTCCACAGCATGGGTCACCAAAGGTCTTGCGAGGTGAGCCAAGAGGACTTGTAAAGGATTCGTGGGTTTGCATGATAATATCAAAACCACAAACACACTAATTGCACAAAACAAAAAAGATCCCACCAGGAAAAGATGGCTAGTGATGACGGCCAAAAGCAAATTAAGTGTGTTTATGTTCAGGTGGGACGGGACTCCCGCCAACCTAACAGTAGTTAAACTGACCTAACCACCTTGTTTATTAAAAGTATATATATATATTAAAAAATGTAATAATAATATATATACTATATATAAGATCTATATATATATCTATATATATATGTATATACATATATATATATGTCATATATATATATATATATATATATATATATATATATATATATATAATATATATATTATATGTATATATATGATATATATATATATATATATATATATATAATATATATATATAGATATAATATTAGATATATATATATAATATATATTTATACCATATATATATATATATATATATATAATATTAGATATATATCTATATATGTATATATATATATATAGTATTATATATATATATATATATTATATATATGTATTTAAATATAATATATTATATATTATATTAAATACATACATAATATATATATTACATATATATATATATTCTATATATATATATGTATATATATATATTACTATATATATATACATACATCATACATACATACATACATACATACATACATACATACATACTTGTGTATATTACTAGACTTTTAAACAAGGTGGTTAGGCAGTTTAACAGAAACCACCGAAAGGTAAATCCATTTTCAGTGGCCTTGATTAAACTCAGTACAGAGATCTCGATTGCACCGAAGAAATTCGTCGGATTTTTTTACTTTTTTTTTGTTTGCAATTGATGACCGATCCTAATAATTGTTTTCTCGTAGCGTCTACAGTTGTTCATAAGGCCATCACTGATAGGCACAATATGAAGTTTAAAGGTTTGGGGTGTTGTTATCTTGTTTTTAACCAAAATGCACATTCTGTTTTTAATCTGTCAAATCATGTTTTGTCTAAAAAGGAAGAAGAATTTTGACTTTCCTTAGGGTTGGACTTCTGCCTCCACTTTTAAAAATCGAAATATCAAACATTTTTCCCCCTCAGAGGCACTATTCCATGGGATCAAAGAACTTCCTTCCTGCTTTCTCCCCGACATTTTAAGATCGCAAATATCGTCATTGGACCATAACACTTTCAGCACTTAACGAACTAAATTGACCTCATTGTTCAAGAAGAGGCCTGCATCATCTTAAAGAATTTAACCAGTGATAGAAGTAAGGGTACAGTCGTTCTCATCAAACAGGACTATATCAATAAAATGGAAAGCATATTAAACGATCAAACAAAATACGAAAATAATAGGTTTTCCAGATGTACAATATTGTCAAAACAGAGGATTAGATTAACAGATTTTTAAAGACATTAAACCAAAACAATGTCATTGACAAAAGCGCTTATCGAAGTTTTTTTGTTGTTTTTTTTTGTTACAGACTCGTCATTTGGGTAATGTTTTGCATTACCCAAAATAAAAAGCGCAGGTTAGGTACCCTATTGCTGCCTATGCTCTTCTATGATTACAGCAAATTATTCCGCTGGCTAAATGCCTGGTACCAATACTCGCACCCTTAACTATAAATACCCTAAGAATTAACGCAGCTAATAGCACAGAAGAAAATTATTAAATTCGATTTTAACTGTTTTAAAAAAGTCTAAGCGTAGAATCTGTTCACCATCATCCTGTGGAAGAGAACAAGACTATTTTAAATTAATCATTTCCCTGTGAGGAAGCTTATTCCATAATTCAACAGGACATTATTTAAACAGTTTTTAAAATTGGCAGTGCTGGACATGTTCAAACCCGATTTTAATGTCGACTCCCTTTTAGACTATATCAATATCCAACACCCAAAATTAAGGTTTACCCTGGAAAAAAAATCAACATAAAATATTGCTCTTAGACGCCTATTCTCTATTAATAAAGTTTAAATTTTTAATAAAAGTATTTCATTTGCGGATTCTGGTCCGAATTTTGCCATCTTTTGTCATTTTAATTTCAATTTAAACTCCATCTCTACTCCACACGGACCGTACTAATTCTTCGCACTGGAAGGCCTTCCAAGAAGTGACTGTGGCCTTAGCTAACTATTTTAAAAACAAATGCTTTCCTCAAAATCTGTCTTTCAGAATGCTAAAAGAAATGCTGACCCAAAAACTGACAAAACCTACTTATTCCATATTACGACAAAAATTAACATTTTTGCTAAGTTTCGTTTTTATACAATGATAGTTCCAGGGAAAACACTTACAATCTGATACGGAAAGGACTGCCAGACAATACCTTAAAGCAATTTAAAAAAAAAATCCCTGCATAATAGAAACGCTGAGTTAGAGCTTAACCAGAATAATCAAACATCAGAAATCATTCGATAATAAACAAAACACAAAATGATTTTTTAAAATTCTTCAAATAATAGCGAAAACAAGAAGATAAGGAGCTAGTTAACTACTTTAGAATCTCTTACGACAAAATTAACGGTTCCATCGTGAAATACATCTACTCTACTGTTTATTTCCTTACTGTCCAATTTGTCTTTTCATTTCCTTTTTCCTCGTCGAGTTTCAATACTTTCTAACCACCGTGTAGGTAGTGTATCATTTTAGTGTCGTTGTGTGTCATTACTTTAAATGTGTTATGATGTTATGATTTTAATTTGTTACTGAAGTGCTTTATGTGTAATTATTCTATAGTCGACTCACAGTAAACTGCCTTTAAAATGAAACTATGCCCATTGTGAAACGCTGGCCTTAGTAATGAACTTTAAATTGGGTGCTACTTTGGCTTTTATCTAAGCGTCACCAAGTACGAGTGCTAGCACTAAATAGGGCAGAAGCTCCTTGCGATACCGTGTAATACTACCCTTCTGGGATCAATGTATTATATATATAAGGCCTGGGTTTTGATTAATGAAATATTGCCAATATGTTCGCTGTGACCTATTGGAATGTGGAGAAGCAATGACCTGAGAAAAGCTGACCAATGGTTTCTGTGGGGTGGCGTGAGATAAAAACTGCATAGTTAAGACAAGTCAATGTACGACAGTTTATGAACTCTCAGTGCCTTTGGGAAAACTGATTGCAGCTAGTGATTATGAGGCGCTAACGAACTGTGCGTTCGTATATGCGTGTGTGCCTCCTCCTATTAAAAATGTATGATACACAAGTCTATGGGGGATTTGGCTTAGAGACGTCTTGGAAGAAAGACAAGATGTCGTGGTGCTCTCCGAAGTAGTTTTTTTATTAAGTGTGTGAAATAGTCCGGCTGCTTTAGCCAAAGAGTGGTCTTGTTATCTTATTTGACATTTTTATAAGGATATCCAATTTTTTTAAATCTCTGATTGTTAAACTTGTGTGTGTATTACGAGGTGTTTCTATGTCTTTGAAACAGACGGTTCTGGCAAGGACCATGGGGGACCGAGGGAGTCCCCGATGGATAATAGACTTTTGGTGTGAATAATACAGTTTAGACATTTTACTGTGGGTTTTTTAAGTTAGTCAGTAAGACTTGGATCATTATCTTTTGTTATTTAATAAACGTTTTATTCTTTTATGATGCAACTCTCTCATTTTTGGACTACCTGTTAGAGTGGAGAGAGAGAGAGAGAGAGAGAGAGAGAGATGAGAGAGAGAGAGGAGAGAGAGAGAGAGAGAGAGAGGTATCGCTTAGAGAGAGAGAGAGAGAGAGAGGTATCGCCTTAGAGAGAGAGAGAGAGAAAGCGAAGGTTGCGAGCCGCTGGTTTGTTTGTTGTTTGCCTGACGCTCCAGTTACACGTTTACCAAATATATAATGAGGTTTATAACCTCATTACATATACACCCATTTCTGTAATGTAGTCGACAAATTACTGTAATAATAAAAGATACTTTGTGCGGTCCTCCACAGTACTACATTTACCATACAGTGTTTAGTACTAGCAACTCGGAGTAGGTGACGCCTAGATAACAAGCCGCTATTGGGGTTGAGCTTGGATTCAAAAAGGGCTTCAGGAGTTTCACTATTCATTTCAGCAACATTGAAAACTATGGATTAGACATAGTATGTGTTGTTTTCAATTATTTTTACGTCACCCCTTCCCACCCCCTTCCTATCAGGGCTGAACTTGGACTTGAAGGGCATCGGGTAGTGTCACTATTCATCTTCGCGACCTCAAACTATAAATTAGACACTGATATCTGTCATTTTCAATAATTTTCACATCACCCCTTTTGACCCCCTTCTCACCCTCTCACTACTGGGGCTGAACTTGGAAAAGGGCATTAGGAGAGTCTCTACTTTTCTCGGCAACCTCAAAAACTATGGATTAGACACTAAAATCTGCCATTTTGGTTATTTTCCCTCACCCCTTCCACCCTCCTAAATCCCCTTCCTTTCAAATGATGAACTTAGACTTCAAGGGCATCAGGAGTCACTATTCTTCTCAGCAACTTCAATAACTATGGATTAGAAACTATATGTTTCTTTTTTTTTTTTTTATTTTTTTACTTTTATGTTTCACACCCTCCCCCTCCCCCCTCACCTACCAATTGGGCTGCACTTTGACTTAAAGTGGGCATCGAGGTGTCACTATTCATCTAATCGACCTTTTCTCAAAAACTATGGATAGACACTAATATCTGTATTTTTGGTTATTCTTACATATCACCCCCCCCCCCCCCCTTCCTATCCTATCAGGGCTGAACTTGGACTTAAAAGTGCACCGGGAGGTCACTAATCTTTTCAACAACTTCAGAAACTATGATTAGACACTACAGTAGATTCACATCAACCATGCATCTGATGCCTAGGCCAGTCCCTCTCTTTAGAGATACGCCTTTCATAAGTGTCCCTCAGGAGAGGTGGAACACAGAAATCCTGCCTATGTGGACTCTCAAGAGAGACAGAGTTTCCAGCCTGTGACTGGCTTATCAACAGCCAATCAGGAGCTTCACAAGGGGCTGGCCTAGACATCAAATGCACGGTTGATGTGAATCTACTATAGTATTGTTGTTCTGGTTATTTTTTGAAATGATAGCTATATGAAATAATAGTTAGATAGGGTAGCATAAAATACAGAAAGAGAGAGAAATAATCAGAGTACAGTGAAAATAACGAGAGAGAAAGAGAAAGAAAGAGAGAGAATTGAGATTGGTGTGTGAGTCAAATTTGATCAAAAAGCCTAGACATAACAAAACCATAGTCCACAGGATGTTGGCAAGATGGAAAGCGGCAACAACCATAACACCGTAGCAATTGAAATCTTAAGACCACCATAAAATCTTTGACCTGTGGACCTCGCACCAGACTCACTCAGTTTCTATCGATAATAGAGCTCCACCTCCAGGAGGAGGCTTTAACATGTTAAAATTAACTGACTCCACCTGAAAGAGGAGGAATTAACATGTTAACCCCACCTAAAAGGGGATGGGGAAAGATAAGAAAGAATCCACTCCACGAATCAAGAATCCGTTGGCGAACTAGAACATACACCGCCTTAGGAGGTTAGGCCAAATTTGATCCTGGGATAGCTAATTGCAGACTGCCAGAAGAACTAGAGAGAGGACCGGCCACAGTCATACAGTAAAGAAGCAAACAAAAACTTTGCCAGTGGGTCCAAACCAGATTTTGAAACTTGTAGTTGTAACCTGCATCTTTGCAATACTAAAGAAAGAAACTCTGCCGTTCATCTCATTCAAACTTCTCCTGAGAGACTAATAATATTTACTAATCCAGAACTAACATTTAAAAAGAAGCATAAAGTCAAACATAGAAACAGACCGCAGAAGGAATCATTAAGAAGAAAGAAGCAGCTAAGAGAACACACACTCGAACACACTACAGTTGTATAACATTTTTACATTTCCTCCTTTCCCAAACCTCCCAATCGGGAATGAACTTAAACTTAAAGGGCATGGGACTGTCACTGTTCTTCTCAACAACCTCAAAAAACTATGGATTAGACACTAATATCTGTCATTTTGGTTATTTTTTTTTACATTCACCCCTTCTCACCCTCACTCCCAATTTGGGTTGAACTTGGACTTAAAGGGCATCGGGAGTGTCATAAGAATCTCAGCGACCTAAAAAACTATGGATTAGATACTATCTGTCGTTTTTTCTGTAATTTTTCACATTTTCCCACTTCCCCAACACACCCATTTTGGTCCCAGTGATGTCTAACCCTACAGTGTTCATTCCCAGATGTTAAGTAATACGTACAACAAGTTGGTTGAAATTACTCAATGCATTTCAAAGTGTATTTGAACATACACACACATACATACATCCATTTATACACAAATATATATATATCAAAGCTATTGCAGTCATGCATCACTGTTACGGATTTAAAGCAAAGCATGTTAACACGAACTATGGCTTCGCACACTACCTACTGCATAGCATTTCCAGGCAAGCAAGAAATAGCGCCACTGTGAGGCGGTATCAGTTTCGTTTAACAAACTGCATTTTGTTTACCTTTCTATTTCCGGAAGCCTTGCTCACCATCTTGTAAACACCCCGACGACGGAAAATTTTAGCTAGTCATTTGTATCAATTCCAAAGCCTTGGACCCATACTTAGAGATAAATGTTAAATAAATCCTTCAATGGAGAAAGTAAGTTCTTACTTTGATTCGGAATAAAATTGCTTTTAAAAAGGGCAAAATAATAAAACGCCTGAAGGGTCCATAGGCATCATTTATAGTCCTATGTTTTGATTAGCTAGATTCTTTACCTTCTTGTTACCATTCTTAACACCTTACCTTTTTTCTCTCTTAATCATGATGATTTGATTACCTTTGCAACAGATGAATTCCTTAATTTAGAAACTAACTTGTACTCAGAATAAGGATTAAATGATATAGTACCTAACTTACAAAGTGAGGTTTAACAGCATATGTAGAGCCTAGGCTACCGTTACTTCAGTCTTGCTATTTCCAATCTATGAGATATTGTTTGACGAAAAAATAAATCTAACCAAGGTTTGTGACAAAAAAAACAAAAAAAAAGCATCTACTTTTAATTTGAATTGACACTATTCGTTTTCTATGGTTTGTTTACATCGTCCTGAACTTTACCAATGTGTGACGTTACGCAATTTCGTTGCCGAACTACATTTGATGAAATGTAATGTTACATAACTCTAACACTACCTCTAAATCTCTAAAATTTAAAAACTAACGTCATAGCCAGTAACTACAAGCCTACCTACTACAATGGATTCTTAATGACAAAATACAGCAAGTATCCTCGTTGACACAACCAGTAGCCTAGCCTGTAGGCCTAATTTGCACAAGGCATTTTTTAAAACGAGCAATATCTTTAAATTCATAGGTATATGGCATATAAAAAATTATTGATGTTCTGATTTCAAATTTGAAATCGTCATCCGGCCACGTTACAAATAATGCAGAAAATACATGACATGTTTTACAGAGAAAACGTACCTACTGCCAGGAGGGCATTACTGACTAAAATAGCACAAAGTTATGGGAAAAATAACTCTCATCATGCTTTGCCTACCTGTGTAATGTTATATCCCTTTTATCTTGAAGAATTCCTGTGTCCAATTCAGCTATTACATGCAGCAAAAACGCACCACATGAAGATTACGAACGAAAAAATCATCATAGTGCACAAAACACATTCAACTACCACGGTTCCCGGGTGGTTGTGGATGTCTGGAATCTGGATCAAGATTCAAGGATGACGGGTGGCCGTGGTGGGTGGGTGGTTGGTGTCCACAGCCCGAGTCTGGCTGCAAACACAGCGACCCCCCTGGTGGCGGCTCACCTAACTACTTACAATAGCACACAAAACATCTGGTAATTATTGTCCTCTGTTATGAGTCCTTTACCACTTCCCAGGTAACAGACAACAACGAGTGACGTGACGATATAAAAAGTAATAGAGAACAGATTAATCGATCATGTGCTGTTTTAAAGCCACTTTTAAATGTAGCTTTTAATAAAAAGTCAAGATGAAGGGCGTTAGTTGAAGACACTGTTCACATTAAAGGGTTTGATTTAGTGATCCATTAAAGATAATTGTTATTACTGAAGTATAGTGAAACATTTTCCAGAAACTTGAAATCCCGGAAAAGAAAAAACGACTCTCGGTTTATAAAAACATATCCTCAGGAAAAAACTCCCGAAGTTCAAGTTCCTCGTAAGATAGTTTGTTTATTCTCCGGAGATGACGTTTTGGGACGGGAAGTATTAACGAAAGCGTAACTCAATTTCAAAAGTTTTGACTCTGGGTGACGATATAGTTATTTTAAGAGGAAGAGGATAAATTTCCTGGTATTATCTTTCTTGTTCAGCCTCTTTACCGTAAACTAGCAAGTGGCTATTTTATCACTTGAGTGATGTCCAATCCAGTAGTTTCATGACCAATATGTTCAAAATTTTTCCTCTTTTCATCTTTACTTCTCTCAACGTCTACATTTTTTTCCCCTTTGCTTGTAATTTCTCATATGAGAAATTTCATAAAAAAACGAACATCGTTGTACTTTGAGTACATTTAATTGGCTGGTATGTGGGTTGGCTCACATTATTAAGATGTATCAAATTAGAGAAAAGACAGGAATGAAAACCAGAACACAACAGGTGGTTGCATAGTTACATGTATGCATTATATCCAAAAAAAATTCCTACAAAATAAATTGTAAAAAACAATACCCTTTTACTGTCTGTGGAATGAAATTATTTTTTTCTGGATTTGATCAACTCAGCCACTGTGATGAACAAAAAACAAAAAAATATTGCATCAATCGCTAGTTTTTCAAATAAACTGCACTTAGGACAATGAGGCTCAGCACATTCTATTTGGAGTTCCTAATATTAAGGATAACGACGAGAATCTTGAAACATCAGGAAGAATAAAAAATACTTTATTAACAAAATATATCCAGCAAAACATTCACATAAGCATTAATTAAAACGTGGCTCTGGCGACGTAGTAGGTCTTCCCTTTTTCTGAACGAGGAGGGATAAGACCAAGCTGAGAGGAGGCGCCTCACTTTAACATGAAGGAACCTTTGATCCTTGTCAGGTCCATCCCTCCGAGAAGCCTGCTCGTCGTGTGGCTCCCTCCCGCTGACATATAACCTCTGTGCTCCTCATCGACTCCTTGCTGCCACGGCATAGTCGTTCGCTACTGCTTGTTCTCATCTGCGGTACGAAAGAGCTTGTACGGATTTCTGTGCTCTCGAATTAGAATTATATTACAAATAAACACACATAATATATATATATATTATATATATATATATATATATATATATATATATATATATATATATATATATATAATATATATCTTTTTTAATTTTTTTAATTATTAATTTTGTGATTTCCTAGTTTTATTTATTCTATTTTATTCATATTTTTATTGCATTACTTTAAATACCATTTATATATATTTTATTATATTTTACTTATTTTCTTTTTATTCTATGTTTTCTTTATTTTCGTTTTCAGATTCAACCTACTTATTAATAAAACTATTCGTTTACTTGATTTGAGTTATATAATGATTCTGTTTTCAACTGGTGTATCTTCACCTATTTCATATTCTTTTCATTTCACTCAACTTCTTTAAAAAACAACAGCAGGAAGACAAAAAAATGATAGAGAAACTGCGTGAGAAAAATCCCCTTAAAACTATAAGATACTTCCCCGTGACACAAGAGGATTACAGAAATCCCCTACCCTAGGCGGTGGAGGGGTCTGGTCCGGAAGAGGCGTACTTGTCGAAGGCTCTACAGGAGGACTAGTGCTGCTGGAGGGCGCGTCCAGGGCAAGGATCTCTGCGGGGCGAAGGAAACAAAGGATTTCAAGGCATTGGTTTTGTTTATTCAATTGTTCAAGATGAGAGGTGACCGGCAATGATGTTCTTTATTTGTCAATATCTTTACTTATAAATATGATAACCTATTTTACGTGGTGCTTATTCAATCTTAGGAACATGCAGAGAAGAATATAATAGAATATGTAGAGTTTAGGCCAAAGGCCAAGCGCTGGGACCTATGAGGTCATTCAGCGCTGAAAGGGAAATTGACAGTAAGGTTTGAAAGGGGTAACAGGAGGAAAACCTCTTAGCAGTTGCACTATGAAACAACTCTTACGAGAGGAAGGAAAGTATAAGATGGAAGAAAGAGAATATGAACGGAGGTACAGCATAAGGAATGAAAGGAGTTGTAGAAAGAATAATCGACTTTAGTACTGAGGTTCTTAGTGATATGTGCCTGTCTGATTACTATGAAATGTGGTTATTATAAGCGCTGGAATATGGAATGGAATATAGACTTTAAACCAAAAGCCTAGCGCTGGAACCTGTGAGGTCCTTCAGCGGTGAAAGGGAAATTGAGAGTAGAAAGATTTGAAAGGTATAACAGGAGGCAAACCTCGCAGTTACACTAAGAAACAATTGTTAGAAGGTGGAAAGTAAGATGGAAGACAGAGAATACGAACGGAGGTACA
>NC_087215.1:35832869-35860369 GCF_015104395.2 Macrobrachium nipponense
TGTACCTCCGTTCGTATTCTTGTCTTCCATCTTACTTTCCACCTTCTAACAATTGATTCTTAGTGCAACTACGAAGTTTGCCTCCGTGTTATACCTTTCAAATCTTTCTACTCTCAATTTCCCTTTCACCGCTGAAGGACCTCACAGGTCCCAGCGCTAGGCTTTTAGTTTAAAGTCTATATTCCATTCCATATTCCAGCGCTTATAATAACCACATTTTATAGTAATCAGACAGGCACATATCACTAAGAACCTCAGTACTGAAGTCGATTATTCTTTCTACAACTCCTTTCATTCCTTATGCTGTGCCTCCGTTCATATTCTCTTTCTTCCATCTTACTTTCCTTCTTCTCCTAGGAGTTGTTTCATAGTGCAACTGTCAATTTCCCTTTCAGCGCTGAATGACCTCATAGGTCCCAGCGCTTGGCCTTTGGCCTAAACTCTATATATTCTATTATATTCTTCTCTGCATGTTCCTAAGATTGAATAAGCACCACGTAAAATAGGTTATCATATTTATAAGTAAAGATATTGACAAATAAAGGACATAATTGACGGTCACCTCTCATCTTGAACAATTGAATAAACAAAACCAATGCCTTGAAATCCTTTGTTTCCTTCGCCCCGCAGAGATCCTTGCCCTGGACGCGCCCTCCAGCAGCACTAGTCCTCCTGTAGAGCCTTCGACAAGTACGCCTCTTCCGGACCAGACCCCTCCACCGCCCAGGGTAGGGGATTTCTGTAATCCTCTTGTGTCACGGGGAAGTATCTTATAGTTTTAAGGGGATTTTTCTCACGCAGTTTCTCTATCATTTTTTGGTCTTCCTGCTGTTGTTTTTTAAAGAATGTAAGTGAAATGAAGAGAATATGAAATAGGTGAAGATAAACCAGTTGAAAACAGAATCATTATCTAACTCAAATCAAGTAAACGAATAGTTTTAATTAATAAGTAGGTTGAATCTGATAACCAAAATAAAGAAAACATAGAATAAAAAGAAAATAAGTAAAATATAATAAAAAGATATATAAATGGTATTAAAAGTAATGTAATAAAAATATGAATAAAATAAAATAAATAAAACTAGGAAATACAAAATTAATAATTTAAAAAAATTAAATGATATATTATATATACTCATATATATGTATGTATATATATAATATATATATGTATGTATAATATATGTGTGTATACTCTATATATATATATATATATATATATATATATTATATATAAATATATATATATATATATATATATTATAATATAGATATATTATATATTTATGTGTGTGTTTATTGTAATATAATTCTAATTCGAGAGCACAGAAATCCGAACAAGCTCTTTCGTACCGCAGATGAGAACAAGCAGTAACGAACGACTATGCCGTGGCAGCAAGGAGTCGATGAGGAGCACAGAGGTTATATGTCAGCGGGAGGGAGCCACGACGAGCAGGCTTCTCGGAGGGATGGACCTGACAAGGATCAAAGGTTCCTTCATGTTAAAGTGAGGCGCCTCCTCTCAGCTTGGTCTTATCCCTCCTCGTTCAGAAAAAGGGAAGACCTACTACGTCGCCAGAGCCACGTTTTAATTAATGCTTATGTGAATGTTTTGCTGGATATATTTTGTAATAAAGTATTTTTTATTCTTCCTGATGTTTCAAGATTCTCGTCTTTATCCTTAATATCAGGAACTCCAAATAGATGTGCTGAGCCTCATTGTCGTAGGTGCAGTTTATTTGAAAACTAGCGAATTGATGCAATATGTTTTTTGTTTATCACAGTGGCTGAGTTGATCAAATCCAGAAAAAAAATAATCATTTCATTCCACAGACAGTAAAAGGGTATTGTTTTTACAATTTGTAGGAATTTTTTTTTTGGATATAATGCATACGTGTAACTATGCAACCACCTGTTGTGTTCTGGTTTTCATTCCTGTCTTTTCTCTAATTTGATACATCTTAAATAATGTGAGCCAACCCACATGCCAGCCAATGAAATGTACTCTAAGTACAACGATGTTCTTTTTTTATGAAACTTCTCATATGAGAAATTACAAGCAAAGGAAAAAAAATGTAGACGTTGAGAGAAGTAAAGATGAAAAGAGGAAAAGTTTTGAACATATTGGTCATGAAACTACTGGATTGGACATCACTCGAAGTGATAAAATAGCCACTTGCTAGTTTACGGTAAAGAGGCTGAACAAGAAAGATAATACCAGGAAATTTATCCTCTTCCTCTTAAAATAACTATATCGTCACCCAGAGTCAAAACTTTTGAAATTGAGTTACGCTTTCGTTAATACTTCCCGTCCCAAAACGTCATCTCCGGAGAATAAACAAACTATCTTACGAGGAACTTGAACTTCGGGAGTTTTTCCTGGCGGATAATGGCCAGACATAATCACTGAGGATATGTTTTTATAAACCGAGAGTCGTTTTTCTTTCCGGGATTTCAAGTTTCTGGAAAAATGTTTCACTATACTTCAGTAATAACAATTATCTTTAATGGATCACTAAATCAAACCCTTTATGTGAACTATTTATTAACAGTGTCTTAACTAACGCCCTTCATCTTGACTTTTTATTAAAAGCTACATTTAAAAGTGGCTTTAAAACAGCATAGGATCGATTAATCTGTTCTCTATTACTTTTTATATCGTCACGTCACTCGTTGTCTGTTACCCGGGAATTGGTAAAGGACTTATCACAGAGGGTCAATAATTAGAAGATGTTTTGTGTGCTATTAGTAAGTAGTTAGGTGAGCCGCCACTAGGGGGTCGCTGTGTTTGCAGCCCAGAGACTTGGGCTGTGGGTGGCCAGTCTCCGACTCTGACTGACCCACCCGTCATCAACAACCCGGGAACCTTGTTAGTTGAATGTGTGTTGTGTGCACTGTGAAGATTTTTTCGCTGGTAATCTTCATGCAGTACGTTTTGCTGCTTGTAATAACTGAATTGGACACAGGAATTCTTCAAGATAAAAGGGATATAATATTTCACAGGTAGGCAAAGCATGATGAGAGTTATTTTCCCATAACTTTGTGCTATTATAGTCAGTAATGCCCTCTTGGTAGTGGGTACGTTTTCTCTGTAAACATGTCTTGTATTTTCTGCATCATTTGTAACGTGGCGGGGTGACGATTTCAAATTTGAAATCAGAACATCAATAATTTTTATTACCGGCTAGGCTACTGGTGTCAACGAGGATACTTGCTGTATTTTGTCATTAAGAATCCATTGCAGTAGGTAGGCTTGTAGGTTACTGGCTATGACGTTAGTTTTTAAGTTTTAGACATTTAGAGGTAGTGTTAGAGTTATGTAACAATACATTTCATTAAATGTAGTTCCGCAACGAAATTCCGTAACGTCACACATTGGTAAAGCTCAGGACGATGTAAACAAACCATAGAAAACGAAAAGTGTCAGATTTAAATTAAAAGTAGATGCATTTTTTTGTCACAGACCTTGGTTAGATTTATTTTTTCGTCAAACGGTATCTCATAGATTGGAAATAGCAAGACACTGAAGTACGGTAGCCCAGGCTCGACATATGCTGTTAAACCTCACTTTGTAAGTTAGGTACTATATCATTTAATCATCATTCTGAGTAAAAGTTAGTTTCGAATTTGTAAGAAATTCATCTGTCGCAAAGGTAATCAAATAATCATCTTAAAGAGAGAGAGAAAAAAAAGGTATTAAGAATGGTAACAAGAAGACAGAATCTTGGCTAATCAAAACCATAGGACTATACGTATATGCCTATGGACCCTCCAGGCAGTTTTTCTTGGCCCTTTTTAAAGCAATTTTATTCCGAATAAGTAAGAATTATTTCTTATGGAAGGATTTATTTAACATTTTTCTCTAAGTCTGGGTCTAAGGCTTTAGAATTGACGTAAATGACTAGCTAAAATTTTCCGCCGTCCGGGTGTTTACAAGATGGTGAGCAAGGCGGGAAAAATTTTATTTTGCTACTATACGTGTTTTCAAAACTTTTACTGAACAGTGCTTCCAGAAATAAAAACGTAAACAAAATGCAGTTTGTTAAACGAAACTGGCCTCACAGTGGCGCTATTTCTTGCTTGCCTGGAAATGCTATGCGGTAGGTAGTGTGTGAAGCCATAGTACGTGTTAACATGCTTTGCTTTAAATCGGTAACAGTGATGCATGACAGCAATAGCTTTGTACGTATATATATATATATATATATATATATATATATATATAATATATAATAATATATAATATATATATATATATATATATATATATATATATATTATATATTATATATATATATATATAATATATATATATATATATATTATATATATATATATATATATATATATATGGTAAATCTTAATAAGCGCTCCGGCCGATTTTTAGTGTAAATGTGTTTATACCTTGAAAGAAGATACTAAGTGTCTTCTAAGGAAGACGGAAATTAGCGGCGGTAAGTCCCATCGGTCTAGAAAACACAACTTGAATATTTGTACCTACAGAAAAAACAGTCCTTCATGTTGTTGTCTCTGTCGTATCACCTATTTTAATAAGCTCCTGTTCGTTCGTTTGTGTGCTGCGCAGTCTCGAATTGTCATGGGGAAACCACACCTTCCGAATGACGTCACGAAAAAAACTCTACCCAAAAAGTGACATCATTATAGACAATATCCAATCGTAAATAAGCACGTTTCAATTTTCTCTGAGACAAAAGAAAGCACAGTTTTTTTCAGCCAATGATAATATATAATGTTACCAAGTCGTAAATTTTTTAGGCAAATACACCTCATTTCTCCAATTAACATTAAGCGTTAGTTACACTAACGCCATGAGTGAATTAGCACGACCGTCTACACGCTCCGATTTTCTTCCCCAGGAAAGTTTCCCCATAGTGTAAGAAAATTGTTACGTGAATTATCGAGATTTCACAAACTATTATTATGGACCTATAGAAAGGCTCGTAACTTTTGCCCAAAATCAAGGTTTAATCAAGAGTGAACATATTTGCCCGACTAGTAAGGAAAAGTGCCTTCTTGACTTGAACAAAAAAGCCTTTCGGTGCGACAAAACCTATGTAAGGTAAGCTATTTCCTGTATATATTTTGATTATCGTGTGAAATATTTGATTATCGTGTGAAATATGCTGGAGTAATGTCTCTCAGTTAGCCTAATGGCCGCTCAAATTTGTCGGAATTGTCATGAAGTGTGCAGGGAAGGTAGTGCCCTTAAGGGGGGGTCGCAGGGGGGGCGAAGCCCCCCCCCGCTAGGCCTAGGTAGGGGTACGGCGCTCTAGGTTAGGTTAGGTGGTTTGTTTGGTTAGGTAGTGCCCTGGAAATCACTTTTCTCCTGCTCCCCCCCACCCAAAAGCCCCGGTTCCCACTGGGGTCCCCCAAGATTGTTAGATGGGAACAAGGGTGTAATTGCTTGATGCCACCAATATTAATTATCAGTTTAAGCATAATCAATAAAAAATACATCGGAAAAATATATATTCTTCTGCAAACAAGAGACGGAGCTCTCCTTTAGATTTACCTATACATAATTATATATATTATATATATACATATATATATTATATATATATTATATATATATGTATATATACATATATATATATATATATATATATATATATATTATATATATATATACATATATATGTGTGTGTGTATGTTCCACATACACTTTGAAATGCATTATGTAATTTCAACCAAACTTATTATACGTATCACTTACCATCTGGGAATGAACACTGTAGGGTTAAGACATCACTGGCACCAAAATGGGTGTGTGGGGGAAGGGGGAAATTGTAAAAAATACAGAAAACGACAGATATTAGTATCTAATCCATAATTCTTTAGGTAGCTGAGATTCATACTGACACTCCCGATGCCCTTTAAGTCCAAGTTCAGCCCAAATTGGGAGTGAGGGTGAGAAGGGGGTGAATGTAAAAATAACCAAAATGACAGATATTAGTGTCTAATCCATAGTTTTCGAGGTTGCTGAGAAGAACAGTGACAGTCCCAATGCCCTTTAAGCCCAAGTTCATTCCCAATTTGGAGGGGGTTGGGAAGGGGCAAAATGTAAAAATGTTATACTACTGTAGAGTGTTCGAGTGTATGTTCTCTTACCTGCTTCTTTCTTCTTGATGATTCATTCTGTGGTCTGGTTCCATGTTTGACTTTATGCTTCTTCTTAAATGTTAGTTCTGGATTAGTAATCTTATTAGTCTCTCAAGAGAAGTTTGAATTAGACAAACGGCAGAGTTTCTTTCTATACTATTGCAAGGAATACAAGTTACAACAACAAGTTTACAAATCTGGTTAGGACCACTGGCAAAGTTTTTGCTTCTTTACTGTATGACTGCGGCCGGTCCTCTGTCTAGTTCTTCTGGTGGTCTGCAATCAGCTACCCCAGGATCAAATTTGGCCCAACCTCCTAATACGGTGTATGTTCTAGTTCGCCCAATGGATTCTTGATTCATGGAGCAGATTCTTTCTTATCTTTCCCCATCCCCTTTTGGGTGGGGTTAACATGTTAATTCCTCCTCTTTCAGGCGGAGTCAGTTAATTTAACATGTTAATACCTCCTCCTGGAGGTGGAGGTTCATTATCGATAAAAGCTGAGTGAGTCTGGTGCAAGGTCACAGGTCAAAGATTTTATGGCGGTCTTAAGGTTTCAATTGCAACGGTGTTATGGCTGTTGCTGCTTTCCGTCTCGCCAATGGCCTGTGGACTATGGTTTTGTTAGGTCTAGGCTTGTTGATCAAATTTGACTCGAACACCAAAGCTCAGCTCTCTCTCTCTCTCTCTCTCTCTCTCTCTCTCTCTCTCTCTCTCTCTCTCTCTCTCTCTCTCTCTCTCTCTCTCGTTATTTTCATTGTACTCTGATTATTCTCTTTCTGTTTTTTACGCTACCCTATCTACTATCATTTCTTATAGCAATCATTTCAAAAATAACCAAAACAACAAATACTATAGTAGAATCACATCAACTGTGCATTTGATGTCTAGGCCAGTCCCTTATGACGCTCCTGATTGGCTGGTGATAAGCCAGTCACAGGGCTGGAAACTCTGTCTCTCTCGAGAGTCCACATAGGCAGGATCTATGATCCACCTTTCCCAAGGGATACTTTTGAAAGGCGTATTTCTAAAGAGAGGGACTGGCCTAAGCATCAGATGCACGGTTGATGTGAACCTACTATAGTGTCTAATCCATAGTTTTTGAAGTTGCTGAAAAGATTAGTGACCTCCCGATGCACTTTCAAGTCCAAGTTCAGCCCTGATAGGAAGGGGGGTTGACATGTAAGAATAACCAAAACTGACAGATATTAGTGTCTAATCCATAGTTTTTTAGGTCAATTAGATGACTAGTGACACCTTCGATGCCCTTTAAGTCAAAGTTCAGCCCCAATTGGTAGGGGGTTGAAATATAAAAGTAACCAAAATGATATAATATTTTCTAATCCATAGTCTTTGAGGTTGCTGGGAAGAATAGTGACTCCTGATGCCCTTGAAGTCCAAGTTCAGCATTTGATAGGAAGGGGATTTAGAAGGGTGGGAAGGGGGTGAGGTAAAAATAACCAAAAATGACAGATTTTAGTGTCTAATCCATAGTTTTTGAGGTTGCCGAGAAAAGTAGTGACTCATGTCCTTTTCCAATGCCCTAATGCCCTTTTACAATGCCCTAATGCCCTTTTCTAAGTTATCTAGGCGTCACCTACTCAGAGTTGCTAGTTCTAAACACTGTATGGTAAATGTAGCACTGTGGAGGACAGGCACGAAGATATCGTTTATTATTACAGTAATTTGTTGACTACAATACAGAAATGGGTGTATATAATTCTTTGATCCCCGAAGGGTTAGTATTAAACACGGCGTCACAAGGAGCTTCTGCCACATTTAGTGCTAGCACCTCGCAGTAGGTGACTCTTAGATAAGAAGCCAAAGTAGCACCCAATTTAAAGTTCATTACAAAGGCCAGCGTTTCGCAATGGGCATCGTTTCATTTTCAAGGCTGTATACTGTGAGTCGACTATAGAATAATTACACAAAGCACTTAAGTAACAAATTAAAATCATAAACATCATAACACATTTAAAGTAATGACACACAACGACACTAAAATGATACACTACCTACACGGTGGTTAGAAGAAAAGTATTGAAACTCGACGAGGAAAAAGGAAATGAAAAGACAAATTGGACAGTCAGGAAATAAACAGTAGAGTAGATGTATTTCACGATGGAACCGTTAATTTTGTCGTAAGAGATTCTAAAGTAGTTAACTAGCTCCTCCTCTTTTTGTTTTCGCTATTATTTGAAGAATTTTTTTTAATCATTTGTGTTTTGTTTATTATCGAGTGATTTCTGATGTTTGATTATTCTGGTTAAGCTCTAACTCAGAGTTTCTATTATGCAGGGATTTTTTTAAATTGCTTTAAGGTTTAGGCTGGCAGTCCTTTCCGTATCAGATTTAAGTTTTTTTCCCTGAAACTATCATTGTATAAAAACGAAACTTAGCAAAAATGTTAATTTTTATCGTAATATGGAATAAGTAGGTTTTGTCAGTTTTTGTGTCAGCATTTTGAGGAAAGCCATTTGTTTTTAAAATAGTTAGCTAAGGCCACAGTCACTTCTTGGAAGGCCTTCCAGTGCGAAGAATTAGTACGGTCCGTTTGGAGTAGAGATGGAGTTTAAATTGAAATTAAAATGACAAAAGCTGGCAAAATTCGGACCAGAATCCGCATATGTAATACTTTTATTAAAACTTAATTAATAGAGAATAGGCCATCCAAGAGCAGTATTTTATGTTTGATTTTTTTTCCAGGGTAAGCCTTAATTTCGGGTGTTGGATATTGATATAGTCTAAAAGGGAGTCGACATTAAAATCGGGTTGTACATGTCCAGCACTGCCAATTTTAAAAACTCTAAATAATGTCCTGTTAGAGTTATGGAATAAAGCTTCCTCACCGGGAAATTATTAATTTAAAATAGTCTTGTTCTCTCCAACAGGGATGATGGTGAACAGATTCTACGTTTAGACTTTTTTAAAAGTTAAATCAATTTAATAATTTCTTCTGTGCTATTAGCTGCGTTTATTCTTAAGGGTATTTATAGTTAAGGGTGCGAGTATTGGTACCAGGCATTTAGCCAGCGGAATAATTTGCTGTAATCATAGAAGAGCATATAGGCAGCATTAGGGTACCTAACCTGTGCATTTTGGGTAATCCAAACATTACCCAAATGAATCTGTAAAAAAAAAAAAAAACTTCGGTAAGCGCTTTTGTCAATGACATTGTTTTGGTTTAATGTCTTTAAAAATCTGTTAATCTTATCCTCCGTTTTGACGATATTGTACATCTGGAAAACCTATTATTTTCGTATTTTGTTTGATCGTTTAATATGCTTTCCATTTTATTGATATAGTCCTGTTTGATGAGAACGACTTTACCCTTACTTCTATCACTGGTTAAATACTTTTAAGATGATGCAGTCCTCTATCTTGAACAATGAGGGCAATTTAGTTCGTTAAGTGCTGAAAGTGTTATGGTCCAATGACGATATTTGCGATCTTAAAATGTCTGGGAGAAAGCAGGAAGGAAGTTCTTTGATCCCATGGAATAGTGCCTCTGAGGGGGGAAAAATGTTTGATATTTCGATTTTTAAAAGGGGAGGCAGAAGTCCAACCCTAAGGAAAGTCAAAATTCTTCTTCCTTTTAAGACAAAGCATGATTTGACAGATTCAAAACAGAATGTGCATTTTGGTTAAAAACAAGATTAACAACACCCCAAACCCTTAAACTTCATATTGTGCCTATCAGTGATGGCCTTATGAACAACTGTAGACGCTACGAGAAAATTATTAGGATCGGTCATCAATTGCAAACAAAAAAAAGTAAAAAATCCGACGAATTTCTTCGGTGCAATCGAGATCTCTGTACTGAGTTTAATCAAGGCCACTGAAAATGGATCTACCTTTCGGTGGTTTCTGTATAATGCTGTAAGAGCCGATAACCATGAAACTTTAACCATTGGCCGGTAGTGGCCTGTCCTATATGGTAGCTCAGACACACGATTATGGCTAAATTTAACCTTAGAATAAAAATTACTGAGGCTAGAGGGCTGCAATTTGGTATGTTTGATGATTGGAGGGTGATTGATCGACATAGCAATTTGCAGCCCTCTAGCCTCCGTAGCTTTTAATATCTGAGGGAGGACATAAGAAGTGCGGATGGACGGACAAAGCCATCTCATTAGTTTTCGTATACAGAAAACTAAAATCTAAACAGACTGAAGGCACTGAATAATCCTGATGGGTTCCAGCGCTTGGTCCTTAAGACCTAAATTTCATAATCAATCAATCAATCAATCAATCTAAACAGAATGAAAGATATAGGGACTAAACACAAGACTAATGCACTAGGATCTTTGAGACTTTTAAAATTCGATGATTTTTACCCAGTTGTTCAATAAGGCCTTCAATGGCTTCCTGCAACAGATCATTGATAGCCACACTAAGAAATAAAAATGTTTATGGGTTGTTATTCCTATCTTTAACCAAAATACACATTTTGATTATATCCTTTCAAATTGTGTTTTATCTATCTATATATATATATATATATATATATATATATATATATATATATATATATATATATATATATATATATATATATAATATATATATATATATATATATATATACATATACATACATACTTGTGTATATTACTAGACTTTTAAACAAGGTGGTTAGGCAGTTAACTACTGTTTGGTTGGCAGGACGGGATGCGGGAGTTCCATCCCGCCTGAACATAAGCACACTTAATTTGCTTTTGGCTGTCATCACTAGCCATCTTTTCCTAGTGGGATCTTTTTGTTTTGTGCAATTAGTGTGTTTGTGGTTTTGATATTATCATGCAAACCCATGAATCCTTTACAAGTCCTCTTGGGTCACCTCGCAAGACCTGTGGTGACCCAGGCTGTGGAGACCCCAACTACCATGGTGATGACCTCTGCTTTTGCAAAGGTGCCGGCAATGGTTTTCTGCCACCACCCGACTGGTTTCTTCACATCTCCCCCTGCTGTGGTAGTGTCTGCTGCTCCTTTGAATGTATTCTCTGCTGCTGCCCCTGCCCTGGTAGTAGTGGGCACTCAACATGTTTCTGTCTTGGCCTCTGCTGTTGTAGATGCTCCTGGTGTGTGGGCTGCTGCTGCTACTCCTTCTGCCTTGCCTGACCCAGCTGTTCCTGTGATGCCTGATGCTCCTTCCTGGATGGAGGACCGGACCACTATCCTGAAGAAGGTGACGGAAGTTGAAGAAATAGTCCCAGAAGGTGTCGTTGTCATCATCTGCTGCCTCCTCCTCTTAATATTACGAGGCTTGTCAGTTGAAGAGGAAGAATGTAGCTTCCCTCTCCCCTCTAAGAAGTCTTGTCACGGGACTTCTAAGGTTTTACCTCCCTCCACAGGGAAAGCAGAGGGTTCTCTTGTCAGCTCTACCTTCCCGCCTTTGGGGTCGCAAACCGATTTGTGGGCCTTGCCAGGGCCTGCCATTTCAGGAGCCCCAGGTGGGATGACTTTGGTCCACGCCCCCATCACCAGTTCTGAGAAGCCATTCTGAGAAGAATGGGGCACATTGTGAGGGCAGTGCAAGTTCTCTCCAGCTAGCCATTTGCTGGACTCTGGCCAGCCCCCATAGCGTTCACATGATCGGTCAGGCATGGCGGAGTTGCTTGCCCAGCTTGAACCGGGTGCTCAGCTTGATCAGACCAAACAGGGCCATCAACTTGGCTTGCATGAACCTCTCTGTCTCCTTGGGATAACACTTCGCCAAGGAGAAAACATTCTCCTAGACCTGTGACTGTACACTGCTCACCTCCCCTGCTGGCTCTGCTAGCAGGACAGGTGAGAGTGCCTGGGTTTTACTGGAAGACGTGAGTCGGACAGGAGGAACTCCGATGAATGTTCTCCTCAGATTTCAACTACACAGGCCTATATTTCTGTCTTGGATCTTGGACCAACTAGGTCGTATGCTTGTGTAGTGCAGGATGGATCACGGGTTTGGCAAGGTTCTCCCTCCTGCATGGAGAGTAGATCGGGAGGACTACACCCTGGAAGGACTTGAGGGTCCTTTCCCCTCAGGATGTGGGCAACCATGAGATCATAGGGCTTTTGCAGAGATCGTTGCACAGGTTCATCAGCACAACAATTTCGAGTCTCCCTTATGCAGGAGAAGCAGCAAGTCAGGAGGCTACCGCCATGGCAGTTCTCCTGGCTGGATCTGTGGTCATTCACTATATCCAAAGCGGCTGCTACCTTAAGTGCTTTTGTACCTGGGGAGGACTCCACTTTCAGTAGACTGTTCCGTTCTAGAAATAGGGCTATCTCCTACCTGGCTCACCAGATGGCAAACCTGTGGGGAAAGCTAGTGTTAAAGAGGAGGGATGCTGTCCTGAATCAGATTATTAGTTCGGTTGGTCCCGAGTTGGCGTTGACCCTACAGAATGGACTGTTGCTGGGTTCTGCTTCTCTCTCCCCTAGAGAGTTGGTAGATGCTGTGGTGGACAAGTGCTGTGTTGAGGATAATGACAGCCATGTTCACCAGGCAGTGACCGAGACCTCTAGGACTTCGCGTGTCACTATGGCCCGACCCTCGTGTCAGGCTAGCTTTTCCTTGGCTCCCAAGAAGTGCCAGACTTTGAAGGGTGGCCATGGGAAAACCCAGCCTTCTTCCTCTGCCCACATCCAATCATGGTCCTTTCAACCATCCCTCCCATCAGGTAAAGGAGGCAAGGGGAAGAAGAAGGGAGGATGCTAGGGGCTGCATTCCCCTCCAGATGCTGCCACTGTTGGGGTGATGCCTGTCAAGCCACTGGGCAATGTGGCAGTGACATAGAGCCGAGGCCTAGTTAGTAGATGTTCTTCGGGAGTCATATCTACATACTTTTGAGTCTTGGCAACCTCTCACCAACAACCCGGTCTGTCTCCTTACCTATGTTACGGGTTTGCCAAAGGACCTCGCACTCAAGAAGTGCAAGCCATGCTGAAGACTGGCACAGTAGAGGTTATGTTGGATTGGTCCCCAGGCTTTTACAGCCATTTTTCTCTTAGAGAAAGCTTCAGGAGGTTGGGGACCACTCATAGACCTCTCTCCCTTGAACTGATTTGCTCACCAGACTTGGTTCATGATGGAGACAGTGTGTTCAGTAGTCTCCTCTATTAGGGAGAATTCCTTCCTGCTTACTGTAAACCTGAGGGATGGGTGTTTCCAAATACCCCATCCATCCATCCTCCCACAAGTACCTTTGCATTATCCTCTGGAAGACGATATTTCAATTCAGGGCACTCTTTCAGGCTCTCAACTGTTCGTCAGGTGTTCACATGAGTTAACCCTTGTATCAGCTTGGGCCCATCCACATGGATGCATCTGTTGAGGTATCTCGACGATTGGCTAGTCCTGGTGAGTTCTCTCATGTGGTTGCTTCAGGATTTTTGCTGTTGGTGGTTGTGGTAAATTTCGAGAAGTCCGATCTCACTATGTTTATAATAATAATCCACAAGCAGAGGATAAAGTACCTGATAGATGCAGTGACAGCAAGAGTCTTAACCTCAGACTCTTGTATCAAATTCAGGAAGGTAGCGCTATTGTTCCTGTGTCGACAAGAACAATCAGCACGGTAATAGGAAGTCATCATTGGTCACCTGTCATCGTTGGGGAAGCTGGTTCCTCATGGGTAGCTTCACTTTCATTCTCTCCAGTGGAGAATGAAGGAATTTTGGTCACAGTCTCGAGGCCCTCAATCTTTCTCATTCCCCTGTTGGAGGAAGTGAGAGAGGAGATGACAAGCACCTTCACATCAATATCCTATGACTCAAGGTGGCATTCCTAGCTCTCCTAGGGTTTCGGGATCGAGTGATGGGACACTCCGTGGTGTTGATGAGTGACAACACCACGGTAGTGACATATGTCAACAAGCAGGGTGGTCTTGTATCCTTCCTGCTTCATCAGTTGACAATGCAGTTGTGCAAGTGGGTGGTAGCGGACTTGGTGGAGCTGTCAGCCAGGTACATTCCAGGCAAGAGGAATGTTGTGGCAGACATGCTTAGCCACCAGAATCAGGTGATACGGACAGAGTAGTCCCTTCACATGGACATAACGGAAAGGTTGTTCGATCTTTGGGGAAATCCAGTCATAGACCTGTTTGCCACCCAGCACAACAGAAAACTTCAGGTCTTCTCTTCCGTTGTGCTGGACCCATTGGCCACTGCAGAGGATGTATTCCAGCACCCATGGGACAGCCTTGATGTTTACGCCTTCCCTCTATTTAATCTGATTCTGAAGGTAAATGGCAGGATGTTGATCACCCCAAATCTCAGGATGATTCTGGTGGTTCTCAAATGGCCACAGGCTGTTTGGTATCTTGACCTTCTAGTTCATAGAGCAGTACCATCAGACAGTGCAGTCCCTGTGTCTTCACAGCCGGAGGTTATACCCCATCTCTTTGCATTGTGCAGCAACCGAGATGTCTGGATACCTTAATCAGTCTTCTGCAGTGGTATGCAAGGGAAAGTGGGCTGTCTTCTGTGGTTGGTGTCATAGACGTGGTATTTCTCCAGTCAGAGCTACCCTTCAACAGGTCACGGATTTCCTCATCTTCCTTCGCCAAGAGAAGCTCTCTCGGTTTCAGCAGTGAAGGGCTATTTAGCTGCCCTCGGTTTAGTCCATCAGCTGAAAGGGTAGATATCTCCTCCTCTCTGGAGTTCTCACTTTTGATGAGAACCTCAGGCCTCCTGCATGAGACGTGGCTCTTATTTTGAAGAGCCTGACTCATGCGCAGTACGAGCCTTCACGAGAGTCGTCAGACAGGGATCTGACCCTCAAGACCATTTTTCTGCTTGCCATGGCACTGACGCCAGGTTTGACTCCTATGATCCCCTCCATAAAGGACTTGGTGGATAATGATGCAGATGAGATGCTACTTTGTCCTTTTACAGTGCTATAGCGTTATCTGAAGAGAACTCTTCATCATCAGCCTGAATGTTGACAACTCTTCATTAGAACCAGCTTGTCCGAGAAAGAAGTGTCCAATAACACGATTTCTTTCTGGCTTCATGAGATGCTGTTGGTGATGATGCCACCAGTACCTTCCATCCAAGAGCTCACAAAATCAGGGGCATTGGTCCAACCCTCACATTCTGGAAGAATCTTTTTGTTCATCCGACCACTTTCACTTCCTTCTACCTTCTGGACATTGCCCATAAGTCCTTGGACACTTTTTCCTTGGGACCTGTGGTGGCTGCTCAAGAAGTTGTGTAGCTTACCCGGCTCCCTTATCAGGACAGGGTTGCATCTCGTCTTATATGTGCGGTTCTGAATGTAAGATTGAATTTGGGAGTGACTGGCCTCTCTCTCATTCTCCACCCTCTCATCCTTCTTCTCTTCCTTTGGGCAGAGAGTGAATTCGAGCCATAACATGGAACGGGTGACCGATGCAGGTAAGTTTTACAATCAAGCAACCATTCTATCTTTCTTTTAGAAATAGGGAGCATACTGCCCCTTCCTCTGATAAGGGGAGGAAGGGGAGGTCCCTGACAATAAGACAAACCCATTGCTTATCTTTGCCTTAATGTTGTCAACTCTCAGATTCATCCCAGCTTGCTTTCATATGGGGTTGTGTTCCCTCCCTCATTAAAAAAACCAGAAGTCTGACAATTACTCACTCAGTCCCTGTACTCTGATTAATTCATCAGAGGCATGGTTCTCTTTCACTCTTTTGACCCATAAGGAAATCCAGGTGTGGCGAACTCCAATCAGTTCTAGAGACTTAATCAGATTACCCCCTCCAAATTTAAGTCTTTCTAGTAAAGAAGAGAGGGTTGGTACATCTCATGCCACCCCTCAATCTGACACCTCGGCCAAAAGCAATTGGAGTGTTTACGTTTGGGTGGGGAAAGGACTCCGCAAACCTAACGTTG
Source organism: Macrobrachium nipponense (assembly GCF_015104395.2). Classification (NCBI taxonomy): domain Eukaryota; kingdom Metazoa; phylum Arthropoda; class Malacostraca; order Decapoda; family Palaemonidae; genus Macrobrachium; species Macrobrachium nipponense. Next base: position 35,848,853 of record NC_087215.1, read on the forward strand.
GTTAAATTGCTTAACCACCTTGTTTAAGTCTAGCGGCCGTTTTCCAGCGTCGCCATAAGTAATTCCTAATGTAAAGGATCTCAGGTTTGTAGTTAGGAAGAATACAATTTACTTTAAAAAATTGTCATGTTTTATGTAGTATGTATGTAAAAAATTCTCATGTTTATGTGTGTAAATATACATACATATATATTATATATATATATATATATATATATATATATATATATATATATATTTATATATATATTATATATATGTGTATATATATATATATATATATATATATATATATATATATATATATATATTGTTACGTTTTAGCCCTGGCCTGAAGGGCTCAAATACGTAAACGAAAATAGTTGAGGGAAAATGCAGAATAAATTACTTGAACTTATCTTAAAAGGATTTACAGGGTTAATTTACTCTAGAGGAAAAGGTCGCCAGAAAACTCAGCTAATTACTTTACATACATTTATTTACAGGAGGCTGCTTAATAGCCTGGGAAAGAGTAAATGCAACTTGTCCACACGTGGACTAATATTATCTCTCACAAGGGGATAGCTGGCTAAAAATGAGGTTCCCGTAAAAGCTGGCTTTCAAAATTGTTCATATGTCTTGCGGTAAAGCATCACTTGCGGGAGCGAAGACTTGGACACGTGACTCAGGGAATCTGGAAAAGATCCCAGATTAGACAAGATAAAAAAAAGGACTTCTTGCACAAGTTACGATTATTCAGTTTCTCTAACACTGGGGAAAAGGAACTCTAGTGTTAACTGAGGTATGCAATGACTTCATTTGTCTGGGACGATCACACAAGGGAAGCATGCAGCCACAAGGCAGTGAGAGGAACAAAGGGATGTTCATTTGAGTTAGAAGTTTGAATTTTGAAAACTAGGAGGTAAGGAACTGGCAATATGCTGTTTCACAAGACGTACCTGGATGCCATGATCAGTGGACCTTTGTAGAAATGCGGCGTCTGCTTTGTCTCAGGTCTGGGGCTCTGGGCGCGCCAGTAACGCCTTGTTAGGCCTAAAATGGAAGGCAGGTGGTTGGACATCCGTCCGAGGTCACGACTGGAGGAGGCTGAGATCGAAGGCAGGTGTGCAGCATGGGTGTTGGGGGTCAGCTTAACCCCCCAAGAGCAGGGCATCCTGGAAACAGAACATACAGCCAGCAGAGGGTTCACAGAAAAAAGAGCTTAAGATGTAGGCCTAATAAGTACCAGGCTACCTACTGTCCAGAAAATTACGAATATAATCGTAACTTTCCATTTTTTGTTGTATTAACCGCATATTTGGACTCAAAGGGAGTAAGTAGTAGTTTGATAGTTTTAAGTTGGTATTCAATTAGAGTTGTTTTCATTTTTAACCCTCTTCCATTGGTTCCCTTATTACCTTGTTATACTATACAAGCCGATATGGTTATGTACTGAAAGACAGGAGGGTAGTAATCACTCAGTCCGCAGTATGGCAGCAACTCCTCCTCCTATTCCTCTAAGCCTCCTGTGAAATTACTAATCTTCGTGTTCAAGTGTTTTTTTCGCAGATGCGTTTATTCGTCGATAATTATACAGTGAGGAATATAAACAATATGTGGATGTTGTAAAACCCTCACTGGACCACTGGATAGCTTCTCGATTGGTTTGCCACGACCATGTGCCACGTCGAGACGTATGCAGTTCTGAAGTCCTCGTCCTCGAGTTATGACCAAGGGCTTACTTTGATGTATTCAGCATCGTTGTGTGTGATTGAGCCCAAGTGGAGTCCTAGCTTGATGTGTCGTATAATTGGCTCCTTTATCTGCAACTTGCTCTTGTGGTGAACGTCGTCGTCACTTCCACTTATATGCCTCTCTGGACAATAACAGGTATGGGGTTCAACTGAAGGAAGCGGGTTTTAGTTTGATTCCTTGTTATTGCCAGTACTTTCATTTATATTTAAGTAAAGGTCTTGCTAAACCCTTAATTATTAAATAACTATTCTTGGTCCTTTTGAGTCAATTTATTCATATAAAATTCCCAGGTTATTTGCGTTAAAGGTTGCATTGTTATGAATATTAGGGCTTTGGTTATTTTATTTTGTTCGAAACCCGGTAAAAATTTATGCAGCTAATTTTGAGTAATTCTGGGTTAGTTTAATTGACTTACTGTTTCCATGTCACTAATAGTGATATTGTTCATATTTTTAGGACAGAGTGGTTACGAACTAAACATATTCACTGAAAAGGACTTTCTCGCTTCGTCTACGTTTGGATGAGGTCCTTTCGTCGACAGGGAATTCCATTTAACTATATAGCGTCTAACATACGAATGTACTATTTGGCTTGCCACCTTCAGCGTGTTTGTTGTTAATTGTAAGGTGTTAATAATTATATTAATCTGTATGTTAAGGCTGTTTAAATTACTTTCCTAAGTTTTGTTAATTTAATATGTATATAAAGAATAAAATAAGTTTAGTTCATGGCGCCCAACGTGGGGCTTTTAGCGAGAAGGTGGCAAGTGTTGACGGTCAGGTATAGCTCGTTTGCGGGGGTTTTCCAGTGTCCAGTAATTTTACTTAGTTGTTGTTAAACGCTAATATAAACTAGATCGCGAAATATCGTGTCGTCTTGTGCGGTGAGGTAATTGGCATTTTGTAACGTGCTTGTTTGCATTATAATTGTAGTTCGCCGAGATTGTAGTTATTTCTTACGTGTCTATAATAATTTAGCACTTTTTTGTTTTCATGTATTAAGTTTTGGTTGGCGTACTTATATTAGCGCATGTTTAATTCGGTATATTGAATGTAGCAATTTGTTTGTTTAGCTCCATTTACAGGTACCGCGTTCAATAGTTTTATATATAGATTTACGCGATCTGTTTTTTGCTTTTGTTTGGGTAACTTTATTCAGCTAGATTAAAATGTCAGATTTAAAAGCTGTAATTTCCAGGCGCAAAACGGTTCGTAAAAAAGTTACTGTTTGTTATGATAAACGTGATAGTTACAGGGGTTTTAGATCCAGCCTTGCAAACGACCGAAAAGGGGTCTTCTGCTACTACCAGAAGAGTTTATGGAATTGGACAAAGAATTTTTTGAATTGAAGTTTTCAGATGACGGGGTAACAGAGGCGGCTTTAGATGCCGAGAGTGATTTATGTCAGGAATACCAGGATAGAATCCAGACTTGCTTGTCTTTGCTGCCTGCTTCTCTCTCTAATCATTCTAATGTTAGCATTGATAATGCTCGTTCTTTGTTAAAGCAGCCCACTGCTCCTTTACCCAGGTTTACCAGTAAAGAAAACGAGGACTTCACGTCATTTCTTAAGGAATTCCGAAGTACCACTAGTTCCTTTACATACCCAGATCGTGATCTTTTGTTGTTGCTCAAGCAGCAAGTAGACGGTCGTGCTAAATTGTTGTTAGATTCTTTAGAGGCGGACAAGCAAACCTTTAATGATGCAGTAGAGCTTTTGAAGGCAGCATTTGCTTCGGAAAGCACTCGTAAGGTAAACACGATCAGGCAGTTGACAGAACTTAAGTTAGGGCTTTCAGATGATCCATATTCATATATTTCAAAATTCAGGACTATACTTCAGTCTGTTAGTACACTAGAAATAACGGCAGATGATTTTATACAGTACTTTGCATGGTCAGGCCTTAATGAACAATTTAAGAAAGAGTTGGTTCAGATTACCAATCAAACTCGTCCTAGCTGTAAGGATATTAAGGATAACTTCTTTACTGCCACTGAAAGGTATGAGAATGCTAGGAAATTTCAAATTTAAAGTTTAAAGGTCCGCTATTTCTGGAAATATTCAAGGGAAGAATCAGGATACTTCAACTAGTTTGGCTATCAAAGTCGACTCTAATATTAACAATGCATTAAAAGCTGCAGCTTATGCCAAAAGGTAGATTCAAAGGATATTAATCACTTTATGTCCAAATGTCCAAATTTCCCTACTGCACAGGAGAAAGTATCTAAATTGTCAGAGTGTAATGGCTGTGTAAAATGTGGAAGTTTTATGCACCCGACTACTAAATGTTCGTTCAGGTTTCGCAAAAAGTGCTATCATTGTGGCGGTTGGCATTTCTCCTTTTTATGCATAAAGACAAGCTCCACCCAAAGTAAAAAGGAGCAGTCTAGTTCTGTTACAGTTAAAACTGCGACGAACAGTGGAGTAGCAATACTACCTAATTGTAGTAGTAGATCTGCTCTTCCAACTTTTACTTTCCAAGTTTCAGGTCAAGGGAGATTATTCAGAGGGCTCAAAGATACCGGTTCACAAAGCACTTTTGTATCGGAGAGACTAGCCAATTTTGGTAAATTTAAAGTTATATGCAATGATGTTGACTCGACAGTTAATGGGTTTAATGGGCCCAAGGTCTAAAATAAAAACTAGATAGTACAGTTGCCTATTACTTTTACCACTGGTGTAGTTGAGGTGTTTGCTATGGTTGTGCCTTCAATAAATGTAAAGTTGTCCTTACCTGGTTAGGGAAGGTTATTAAAGCCTTTAAAGATAAAGGGTTAATTCCTTGCTGATGCCTTTTTAGACCAAAAATCTAGTGAAATTAGTGACATTGATGTCTTGTTAGGTTCAGATTCCTCTCATTGTTTGTTGGGAAAAGACGTTGTATTTGGCAATAATGACTCATCTGTATATATTGATACGTTGTATGGCATTATGCTAACAGGTAATCTTGACAGATTGATCAATAATGTGGATTATTTGCAGACTCGCGACAGTAATTTCTATTGCATGAACACTGATTCCAGTGAGCCGTTGTTATCTTTCCCAGTTGTGGACTCTTCTGTAAGTATATGCACATTCATTCTTTTTTATTGGGTTGTGATGATGTTAGTCCCTCATTTAGGGATGAAATTAAAGACCTTGATTTTGGTAATATTGCTACTAGTTGTAACTTTAATGTATTGAACACTAAAGGCAAGGTCATAGAGGAAAAGTTAAGAGAGGCCACTAACCATATACTTGAGGCAGAATGCCGTAATTATCTTAATTATGATCAGCCTGAATGTGATGAGCAGACAACTGATCTGAATAGGAAGTTAATTGACTTCACGCTAAAGAATCTTTTCAGGGAAACAGATGGTAGGATTAGGGTTCCTTTGTTGTGGAATGGTAAACTATCTCATTTACTCGCTAAGATGAGAGGTTAGCTAAATTAATTTTTAAAGTCTACATTAAAGAAACACAAGAAAGATAAAGGGAATTTGCTATTGATGGATCAGACTTTCAGAGATCAGTTAGCCGGAGGGTATTATTGAACCTGTAAAATAATCTTGAACAATTTAAATTAGAACACCCAAATTATTCTTTCATTCCCCACATGGCTGTTTTCAAGCCTCAACGTGAGACAACGAAATGTAGGATAGTTTATCTCTCGAATTTGAGTGAAAATGAACGTAATAAAGCTCTGAATTTGTCCCATAACCAGTGTATGTTCCCGGGCCCTAGTCTGAACCAGAAAATGTTGGTCCGCTTTCATTTCATCTTCGGTTCGACAAGAAATTATTGACATTTGATTTGAAAAAGGCATTCAATATGTTGACTTGAGTGAGAATGATCAGGCAAAACTTCTATTTTACTGGTTTCGTAATGTTAGGAAAGATGACTATACCCTGGTTCCATTTCGCAATGTCAGACTAAGTTTTGGTTTACGTTGCAGTCCTTTTCTCCTTATGATATCACTTTTTTTTTATATTGATTATCAACTCTGATAAAGATGATGACAAACTGAAAGAATGTAAGAGGTTGATCTATTCATTAACATACATGGACAACGGAGCCTATTCTTGTGAAAATCTTGATACCTTCAGTGGGCTTATTCGGTTTTACCCAAAGTGTTCGAGTCCTTTAAATTTTCAGTACAGCAGTTAATAACTAATGATATTTCTTTGCAGAGTAGAATTGATAAAGATATGAAAATTGAGACGCCTATAGAGAATAAATTGTTTGGTTTGACATGGAATAGGGTAAGTGATGAAATTTCACCAAGCCTATCAATCTTAATGCTGATGCCAGTACTAAACGTGAGGTTTTGACCACCATAGCTGCACAGTTCGATATTTTTGGGTTTAATTTGCCACTCATGAACAGAAGTAGGTTATTCATGCACAGGCTCCAATGTTGTAAAGAACTTGATTGGGACAAACCTCTTAATAATGACTTGGTTCGTGAATGGAAAAATAACATATGTAGGCAGGCAAATTCCTCCCCATATAATCAGAGTGCCAAGGTTTGTTGGTCCTAGGGACGGTGAATACAAACTAATAGCATTTACAGATGCCAGTCGTTCTCTTTATGGTGTTGTAGTTTTTATATGTCATGTTGAGACAAATCGGTGTTGTTTTCTACAAGCTAAAAACCGTATGGTTTAATACACATTTGAAGATAAGTCGATTCCGTCATTGGCAACTTAATGGCAGTTTTGTTTGGTTTGGTGTTGAAAGCTTAATGGACTTACACAGAGACCTTACCGGTGATGTGTGTATGAAGCCAGTTAACATATCTGAATTACTGTTGTATACGGATTCAATATGCTCACTTCATTGGCTCGATTCTTGTGTGTCCAAAATGGAAAAAATGCAGAGACTTAGTGTATTTACCACTAACAGGCTTAATGCAATCCAGAGGTTATGTGAAAAGTACCCTGTTAAATTTTGTTTTGTTTCAGGAAAAGAAAACCAGCAGCAGCACTACTCGCCCCTTTTCTTATAGGTCTCTTATGAAAACAAATTATCTTATTGGACCAGATTCAAACTTTATTAAGACTGAAGATGAATTATCTGTTGTCATTCCTAATCCATGGACTGTTGACAAAATGGCTCCTGTCATCGATCATAATGTATATGTGGGAATTAATTCTGAACATTCTCTAAATAGTTCCGAAAATGCTCATTTAATAGACCCTAATGATATTTCTGATTTCAGGAGATTGGTTTTGATTCACCGAAGAGTCTTGCGGTGTGTTATGAAATGGAAGCAGAAGATAGGGATAGAAGGCAGTCCTAAATCACCTAATAGTAAACCTGTTTGCTCAGGCCCTTAGCCAGATTATATCTACAGAGCAAAAATTGTTTTCCCTGAAGTTTTTTCGTATTTTCAGGATCAAAAGGTTAGACTTAAAGACTACCTAAGATAGTTACTCAACTAAATGTTTTTCTTGACAATAATAACGTTATTAGGGTGAAGAGTAAGTTTAAGACATGGGTTGGTCAAAATGAATTTCCTATATTGTTGCCTAGGGATAGTGCTTTAACTAGACTAATTGTTCTTGATGCTCATTCGAAATTATCCCACTCTGGATGTTATGCTGTATTTTGTCTGCCATTAAGACGTACGTTTTATGTTCCTAAACAATTTCTACCATTAAGAAAATTCTTAAAACTTGTGTTCATTGTAGGAGATTCAACACAGAACTTTCCAGTTGAATCAAAATGTTTATAGAGAGTTTAGGTCTGACCCACCATCTATTCCCTTCAATAATGTTTTTATTGACTACCTAGGTCCTTTTACAGTTAAAAAGGACTCTGAATCTCAAAAGGTTTGGTTACTTATTTTTTGCATGTACTTGGAGTCGAGGAATTGATCTCAGGATATGTAATGACCTCTCGGTCAAGGAGTTTTTAAGATCATTCCAACTTCATTGTTTTAATTATTGGAGTACCACAGCTGTTGTCAGTGACCTAGGCTCTCAGCTTGTTGCAGGCGCCAACATAATTCATGATTTTATCAGTGATCATGAGACTCTGCTTTACTTTGAGGCAGAACAATGTTGAACCCTTACCTTTCAGCAATACTTTAAGGGTTGTAGCAAACTCGGTTTCCTTGGTCGAGACGTGTGAAATGGTAAAAAGACTGCTCGGTTGGTTCTATCAAGAATTGGGTTTTATCTTTTGCAGATTTGAATTTGTGGTTAGAACACACTAAACATCTGGTTAATAAGCGCCCTATTGCATTAAAAATGGAAATTGAGGAAGCTAATGTGTTAATGATGTACCCGAACCTATAACCCCAGAGAAATTGATAAGAGGATATGATACTCTTTCTTTAAACCTAATTCCTCACTGCAAGGAATGCCTCCTGATCCAGACTGGCAAACACCAGTTAGTTTAACTAGTCATATCAACGATGAGTTTGAGAAACTTCGTAAAGTTAGACAAAATTTGATTGAGAATTATCATTCGGAGTTTCTAGGAACACTTGTATCACAAGCAGTTGATAAGAAGGATAGGTACCGTCCAGCCCAGCAACATAACATTAAGGTAGGGGACATAGTCCTTTTAAAGGAACCTTAACACTAAACCTAGCAGCTATCCTATGGCTATTGTCCAGAAACTAGAAGTCAATAGCAATGGTGAGGTAACTGGAGTGACCCTTTTAAAGGGTAAGACCAAGGAAGTATAAAACGTCACATCTCGACTTTAATTCCTTATCTAGAGGTAAAGGATTTGGGTGAAGATGACTGTATCTCTACCCCGGATGTTGAACAAAATAATGACACTAATAATCTTGTGTTGCAGGAAGGCTGCGATATTAAGTGAGCAGCGAACACGAGATATTTGAATATGTAGGTTAAGTATGACTGAATTTTTATACAATTTACATATTAAATTGTATCCCTGGCCTGCAATGTCCAGAAAATTACGAATATAATTCGTAACTTTCCATTTTTGTTGTATTAACCGCATATTTTGACTCAAAGGGAGTAAGTAGTAGTTTGATAGTTTTAAGTTGGTATTCAATTAGATTGTTTTCATTTTTAACCCTCTTCCATTGGTTCCCTTATTACCTTGTTATACTATACAAGCCGATATGGTTATGTACTGAAAGACAGGAGGGCAGTAATCACTCAGTCCGCAGTATGGCAGCAACTCCTCCTCCATCCTCTAAGCCTCCTGTGAAATTACTAATCTTCGTGTTCAAGTGTTTTTTCGCAGATGCGTTTATTCGTCGATAATTATACAGTGAGGAATATAAACAATATGTGGATGTTGTAAAACCCTCACTGGACCACTGGATAGCTTCTTCGATTGGTTTGCCACGACCATGTGCCACGTCGAGACGTATGCAGTCTGAAGTCCTCGTCCTCGAGTTATGACCAAGGGCTTACTTTGATGTATTCAGATCGTTGTGTGTGATTGAGCCCAAGTGGGAGTCCCTAGCTTGAGTGTCGGATAATTGGCTCCTTTATCTGCAACTTGCTCTTGTGGTTAACGTCGTCGTCACTTCCACTTATATCCTCTCTGGACAATAACAGGTATGGGGTTGCAACTGAAGGAAGCGGGTTTAGTTTGATTCCTTGTTATTGCCAGTACTTTCATTTACATTTAAGTAAAGGTCTTGCTAAACCCTTAATTATTAAATAACTATTCTTGGTCCTTTTGAGTCAATTTATTCATATAAAATTCCCAGGTTATTTGCGTTAAAGGTTGCATTGTTATGAAGTTTAGGGCTTTGGTTAATTTTATTTTGTTCGAAACCCGGTAAAAATTTATGCAGCTTAATTTTGAGTAATTCTGGGTTAGTTTAATTTGACTTACTGTTTCCATGTCACTAATAGTGATATTGTTCATATTTTTAGGACAGAGGGTCGTACGAACTAAAACATATTCACTGAAAAGGACTTTCTCGCTTCGTCTACGTTTTGGATGAGGTCCTTTCGTCGACAGGAATTCCATTTAACTACTATATAGCGGTCTAACATACGAATGTACTATTTGGCTTGGGCCGAACCTTCAGCGTGTTTGTTGTTAATTGTAAGGTGTTAATAATTATATTAATCTGTATGTTAAGGCTGTTTAAATTACTTTCCTAAGTTTTGTTATTTAATATGTATATATAATAAATAAGTTTAGTTCCTTTGTTGTTATGATAAACGTGATAGTTACAGGGTTTTAGATCCAGCCTTGCAAACGACCGAAAAGGGTCTTCGCTTAACTACCAGAAGAGTTTATTGGAATTGGACAAAGAATTTTTTGAATTGAAGTTTTCAGATGACGGGGGAAAGGTGGTAACAGAGGCGGCTTTAGATGCCGAGAGTGATTTATGTCAGGAAATACCCAGGATAGAATCCAGCTTGCTTGTCTTGCTGCCTGCTTCTTCTCTCTAATCATTTCTAATGGTTAGCATTGATAATGCTCGTTCTCTGTTAAAGCAGCCCACTGCTCCTTTACCCAGTTTACCAGTAAAGAAAACGAGGACTTCACGTCATTTCTTAAGGAATTCCGAAGTACCACTAGTTCCTTTACATACCCAGATCGTGATCTTTTGTTGTTGCTCAAGCAGCAAGTAGACGTCGTGCTAAATTGTTGTTAGATTCTTTAGAGGCGGACAAGCAAACCTTTAATGATGCAGTAGAGCTTTTGAAGGCAGCATTTGCTTCGGAAAGCACTCGTAAGGTTAACACGATCAGGCAGTTGACAGAACTTAAGTTAGGGCTTTCAGATGATCCATATTCATATATTTCAAAATTCAGGACTATACTTCAGTCTGTTAGTACACTAGAAATAACGGCAGATGATTTTATACAGTACTTTGCATGGTCAGGCCTTAATGAACAATTTAAGAAAGAGTTGGTTCAGATTACCAATCAAACTCGTCCTAGCTGTAAGGATATTAAGGATAACTTCTTTACTGCCACTGAAATGTATGAGAATGCTAGGAAAATTTCAAAGTTTAAAGGTTCCGCTATTTCTGGAAATATTCAAGGGAAAAGAATCAGGATACTTCAACTAGTTTGGCTATCAAAGTAGAACTCTAATATTGAACAATGCATTAAAAGCTGCAGCTTATGCCAAAAGGTAAGATTCAAAGGAGTAATCACTCAGTCCGCAGTATGGCAGCAACTCCTCCTCCTATTCCTCTAAGCCTTCTGTGAAATTACTAATCTTCGTGTTCAAGTGTTTTTTCGCAGATGTGTTTCTTCGTCGATAATCATACAGTGAGGAATATAAACAATATGTGGATGTTGTAAAAATCCTTTCTGGACCACTGGATAGCTTCTTCGACTGGAGTTTCTTGCCAGACCACCAAGTGCCACGTCAACCACGTATGCAGTTCTGAAGTCCTCGTCCTCGAGTTATTACCAAGGGCTTACTTTGATGTATTCAGCATCGTTGTGTGTGATTGAGCCCAAGGGAGTCCTAGCTTGATGTGTCGTATAATTGGATCCTTTGTCTGCAACTTGCTCTTGTGGTGAACGTCGTCGTCACTTCCACTTATATGCCTCTCTGGACAATAACAGGTATGGGGTTCAACTGAAGGAAGCGGGTTTTAGTTAGATTCCTTGTTATTGTGCCAGTACTTTCATTTACATTTAAGTAAAGGTCTTGCTAAACCCTTAATTATTAAAATAACTATTCTTGGTCCTTTTGAGTCAATTTATTCATATAAAATTCCCAGGTTTTTATTTGCGGTAAAGGTTGCATTGTTATGAGTTTAGGGCTTTGGTTAATGTGCGAAACCCTGTAAAAATTTATGCAGCTTAATTTTGAGTAATTCTGGGTTAGTTTA
>NC_087215.1:35865369-35876317 GCF_015104395.2 Macrobrachium nipponense
ATCACTCAAGTAGCATAAATGTAAAAATATGCCGTAGCCATCACAATCTCAACAGACAAAAGGATGAATCGCTCTATGAACTCTTGAAGACTGCATCACAACCAGATGTGTCAACCACACGAATGTTGCAACAGCCGTACAGCTGTCGGATGAACTCCACTGATGATATGTTTCAGCCACAATCCATCCTTCATAGGAAGATTCCAACCGATAGCAAACAACTACTGGTCTGAGCAAATACTACAATCTGCTGAAGAACCAACTGGTGTTCTCAAACTCGACCAGCAGCAGCCAACAGGTAACTGATACTTGCTGCTGTCGAGATCTGGACTGGCTGCTGTTCTGAATCCAAATGCTTCTGAACAAGAGCGGACATCACAGGTGAAAAAATCGAACAAGCCACGCCAGGTTGTTACATTTTCAAATTACAAAACTACAGTATAACCTTACAACAGGAATGCCTTGATAAAATGTACAGTCACCTCAGTAACATCTGGATAAATAGGAGAGACAGCACAGTAATAACTGGATAAAAGAGACAGTCACCACAGTAATTCATGGATAGAATTGACAGACAGCAGAGTAAATACCTGGATAAAAAGGGACAGTCACCACAGTTATACCTGGATTAAGGGGCCAGACAGCACATTAATAACTGAATAAAAGGGACAGTCACCACAGTTGTACCTGGATCAAAGGGACAGTCACCATAGTAATACCAGGTTAAAGGAGATAGAACACGGTAATACCTGGATAAAAGGGACAGTACCACATTAATACCTGGAATGAAAGGACAGTCACCACAGTAATACGGGACTGGCAGCACAGTAATAACTGGTTAACGTACACAGAGATTATAGTAATACCTGTCTAAAGGTGTCAGACAGCACAATAAATGGATGAAAAAGACAGTCACCACTGTAATATCTTGATCAAAGGGACAGTCACTACAGTAATACCTGGATAAAAATGAACAGATAGAGCAATAATACCCGGATAGGGACAGTCACCACATTAATGCATGTTAGGTCACCCACGACTGTTCGAAGTGTGAATGTTCGCATGAAAAAAGTAGAAATGTTAGTCACACATCACAAATCCTTCCCCCTCCCCTTCTCGTTCCCTCCCCCTTACGTAGACTGTCATTCAGTTTCCCCGGGCAGCGTCGGGGTGGGAAGCTGGTAATATATTATATATGTATGTGTCTTTTTGTATGTATTTGTATAGTGTGTGTATAAAAGAGGATGGACAAGTTAGTCAATAAGAAAGTGATAGGAAATAACGTACATACTAAAACTAGAGATGTGACTATGAGCAAGAACTGGCTGAATGTTTTTCTACGGTGAAGTAAACAAAACGAAAACGGTCAATCGATAGATGGAGCACAGAATAGAATACGTAAATGGAGAAATTCCGTCTTGAATGAATGGTGACCTGTTTTATACGACGTCTTTTGTAGATTTTTTTAACGTAAGAGATACAGCATAGAGTTGAATAATGCAAGAGGGGAAGAGTCTAGCGTAGATTTGAGAATACGTGCGATAGTAACTATTAAGGACAATAGGAGGAGAAGCGCCTCAGTGGCGTGGTTGGTATGGTGTTGGCGTCCCACCTCGGTGTCCGCGAGTTCGATTCTCGGCAATTTCATTGAGGAGCGAGAGATGTGTATTTCTGGTGATAGAAGTTCACTCTCGACGTGGTTCGGAAGTCACGTAAAGCCGTTGCTCCCGTTGCTGAATAACCGCTGGTTCCATGCAACGTAAAAACACCATACAAACAAAACTAAAGGAGGAGAATGAAACTATTGGAGAATAAAGAGACGCCAGGAATTATATGTTTGATGTTGTGCCATAGTATTGAAAGTTTGTTCACTAGCTGAACAGTTGTAAGGTATTGTCTCCTGATGACGGCAAAAGTTCCGAGGAAGTCAGTTAGAGATTATTTATTTGTATAAAGTAAAGATTATGGGGTCTGTTAGAGTTATATAGGCAGCAGGCTGTTGTAGTTGGGTTATTTTACTATAGATTTTTATAAAGTTTTTAAATTACCAGTGTGTAGTACGTTGATTCTCAAACTGGGTGAAGGATGTGTATCTAATAATACTTTAGATGGGAGAGTGACTGCTTTTATGGAAAAGTAGATTTGAGGCATGGCTGAGTTGTGTATCCAAGACTGTTCGATAATTTTGTTGGACTGATTCAAGACGATAGGATAGAGGGATTTGGTATGCATGCTTTTTAATAAGATGGCAGAATAGAGCCATATAATATAAGAATATATATATATATATATAATATATATATATATATATTATATATATATATTATATATATATATATATATATATATAATATATATATATATATATATATATATATATTATAATAAATAAATATATATATATATATATATATATATATATATATATATATATATATATATATATATATATATATATATATATATATATATAAGGAGGAACAGGATAGCCAACCAGAAGACGCGGCAATATTCCAGACATTATTATTTTCTTTAAAATAAAACAAAGACACAGCCGAGCTTTCAGAAATACATTACGATTAACTATATCTAAAAATATTACAACACTTTAAAATACATAATATAAAGCAAAAAAGGGACTTAAAATACATAATACAAAGTAAAAAAGGTATATAAAAACCTAAGTTAACTGCAAATCACAACTGATAAAAGAGCAACGACAAGTTACAAGAGATTACGTAAAACGCAGAAATGTACAGTGAGCGAAAAAAAAAACTTGAAAAATTCAGAATAAAAATTAAAATTATGATAGTGTAGTACAAAATACTGAGAAACCTACTGTTTCATGTCTTAGTTAAATAATAACTGGGCGAGTTAGAAAACTGCGGATGAATGAGGGGGGGGGGGGGCGGTTGATGTGGTGTTGGTTTAAAGAGAGAGAGAGAGAAATAAACAAAAAAAAATTATGCAATGAACAAAGGAACACAGGTGGTTTGGTTATTGAGTGTTGGATTGTTTCATATGGAGGGACTTTAAAAAGGGAATCTTGTTTGGGTTTTTATGAATGAATGATTTGTATGTTTGATTGGTTTCTGTGTATGTTTTTTGTGCGACAGTGATTTTTTTTTTTATTCTTAAGATATATATGGCGCTGAATGGCCCCCCGGCTCCGGCGCTTGGCTACGAGCCAAAACAAATTTTTATAATCTAATCTAATCTAAAAGGGAAGTGTACGGCTTTTATTTTTTGTTTGTCCGAGTATTTCAAAATCACTACACTGTATGTGATGGTGACAGGATATGACATGAAGTCTAATGGCACTATTTTCTTTTTTGCTTAAAGGTAAGCCTGCACGATGGCTGACACCCGTATGAGAGTCGATGCGCACCTTAAGTAGGCGTTTGGTTTAATCTCACATAACTCCCAAAATTACATTTGGGGCAATTAAATTTCTAAACAGTGCAGGTACGCATCAACTCAGGAAGGGTGTCTTTAAAGTGAAACAGTCTTCCAATTGTAAGAGAGTTATTAAAAATAAATCTGAAATCAACGTAAGGGTATAGATGGCTTAAGAGTGACACTAATTTAAGTTTGAGTGGGCCAGAATTATTAGCGAAAGGTAGTGAAACATGCATTATCTTTATGGGAACTGTGCAGACTACAGTTTTTGGCTTAAAAATATTGTCTAAAAAATTTTTACGGATTACATTGAACACGTTCAGGGGAGATAGCACTTATTCTTAAAATAAGTCTCTAAAAAAAAGGCTAACTTAACCAGGTGAATGTTATTCCAGTTGGAGGGCAACGGAAAAGGCTTGATGAATCAGTTCTACATGAATTAACCTTGAAAACAAGGGGACAGTGACAAAAAGTTTAACCCAAGGCCGGTAAAAGTTTTCTTCCTGAAAATACCAGTCATAAAATATCCTTCAGAGCGAGAGACCAAAATATCTAAAAAGGAAAGGAAATGCGGCCATTACATTCTATTTCCTTAGTAAAAGTAATATTGGAATGAAAAGAGTTGACAAAATGTAAAAACAACTGGACATGACGGTGAACAGTAAAAACGTATCATCTACATATCGTCTATCAAATCTGGGTTTAAAAGTATCTGGGCACTGATTAAATAACTGTTCTTCTAAATGACTCATAGAAATATTAGCGAAAGAAGGTCCTAAAGGGGAGCCCATGGCCATGCCATCTATTTGCTTATGAATTTTCCCATTAAAAATAAAGTGAGTATTAATGACTGAGAGTTCCAGGAGTTTCTTAAAATTATTTCTGGTAAAACCGTAGTAGACCGTATTCGGGGTAGGGAATAATTTTCCGAGGATAATATCAATGGTTTCGAAACCGGGAACATTAGTAAATAGGGACTGGACATCGAAACTAACCATAAATGAATGTGAATATTGCTCAAGAATGTCAGGGACAAAAGAAGAATTTTGCCGTGTGAAACGGTTACTCGTGATATGGCTGAGGAGGGGAAGGCTATTTCGAAATTAGGTGAGTTTTAAGCAGCAAGGGGTCCATACAAAGTAGCAAAAGAAGATCCTGACCTGTAAAGAGAATTATAGGTGCTTTCAGAAATAGCAGCATCATCTTCAAGCTGTTTCAGAGTACGGTTTATTTTATCTTCAGTTTAGAAAATGGTACTAAATTCAGGAAGACCTACTTCAACGAATTTACTGTTTATAAGTTTGACTGCCCCAAATGTAATTTTGGGACATATGTGGGATGTACCAAACGCCTACTTAAGGTGCGGCATCGATCTCATAGGGAGGGAGCAGCCATCGTACAGACTTACCTTTAAGCAAAAAAGAAAAATAGCGCCATTAGACTTCATGCCATATCCTGTCACCATCACATACAGTACAGTGATTCTGAAATACTAGGACAAACAAAAAACAACCATTCACTTCCCTTTTTAGAGTCCCTCCATATGAAACAGCAATCTCCAATACTCAATAACCAAACCACCTCTGTTCCTTTGTTCATTGCATAATTTTCTTTTTTGTTTATTTCTCTCTCTCTCTCTCTCTCTCTCTCTCTCTCTCTCTCTCTCTCTCTCTCTCTCTCTCTTGAATATGGCAGTACAGTTTTGGTCACCAACACTAAGAATAGACATGAATAGATTAGGAGGAGTATAAGCAAGAGCCACAAAGTTAACTCCATCCATAAGGCAAATAAGTTACCGAAGACGACTAGAGAGCCTGAACATGTATGGCTTAGAAACGCGACGATTGCGAGGACAACTAATAGAAACATTCAAAATACTGAAAGGCATAACAAAAGTAGACAGTAACCTATTCACATTAAACGAAAATCAGACTAGAAATAATGGATGGAAACTAGAACTTAAGAGATACAACGCATCCCATTGTGGGAACTACTTTACATAAAAAATATATGAGACGTGGAATAAACTGCCACCAGAAGTTGTCAACAGTGCAGTGTGGAAGAGTTTAAAATAAGCTAGACAAAATCACTAGGACACTGAATGCACAGTGAAACCTGTTCCTACAGATAAGTGAGTACACGATGTCTCCTCGGATGGACTAACAAGTCTTTGAGACATCCTAATCCTTGTAACTCTCTCTCTCTCTCTCTCTCTCTCTCTCTCTCTCTCTCTCTTTCACCCACACCACTTCACCCCTTTTCATTCGGAGTTTTCTAACTCGCCCAGTTGTTATTTAACTACGACATGAACAGTAGGTTCTCCAGTATTTTGTACTACACTGTCATAATTTTATTTTTATTCTGAATATTCAAGTTTTTTTTCGCTCACAGTACATTTCTGCGTTTTACGTAATCTCTTGTAACTTGTCGTTGCTCTTTTATCAGTTGCGATTTTTAGTTAACTTAGGTTTTTATGTCCCTTTTTTACTTTGTATTATTTATTTTATGTTCCTTTTTTGCTTTATATTATGTATTTTAAGTGTTGTAATATTTTTAGATATAGTTAATCGTAATGTATTTCCGAAAGCTCTGCTGTGCCTTTGTTTTATTTTAAAGATAATAATAATGTCTGGGAGTATTACGACGTCTTCTTGCTATTCTGTTCCTCCTTAAATTGAAGGTTTCTAGAAACGACAACATACCCTGTTATATATATATATATATATATATATATATATATATATATATATATATATATATATATATATATATATATATAATATATATGTATATATATATATAGATATATATATGTAATATATATATATATAATATATATATATATATATGTATATGTATATATATATATATATATATATATATATATATATATATATATATATATGTATATATATATATATATATATATATATTATATATATATGTGTGTATATATATATATATATATATATATATATATATATATATATATATGTATGTATATATATATAATATATGGATCTATCCTAGTAAATTATTTCATATTTATCTTATTATGTCACAATTTTTCGAAAGTAATTGTGCGAATCAGCAGTTATTTGAATTACAAATTCTTCGAACTACCTTGCGTAATAATTTTTTACTATGAGAATAAAAAATTAATTAGTATCAGAGGATGTATATTTAAAAAAAGGGAAAAATAAAATGGACACTAATTTATTTTCTAGGTGTCAGTGTGACAAAAGATAAAAAAAAGAGATTAAATGAGTGTAAATTTTTTTTAACAAAACATTGCTAGTTTAAAATACTTAGTTAAATGAAACCGCACGCAAATAATCAGTGACATTCTGATACTCGAAGAATTTATCGGCAAGCGACTCTATTCCATCTAATAACTTTTCGGTATTTATTTCATTCAGCGCCTGTTCTCTTCTCTGTGCTGATAAACATTTCCAGATAGTTGGATGATACCAAAGACCTGTTGTAGAAGTGCTTGGTGCCATCCTTATATAATGATGTTTGTCCTAGTCAAATCTTCCTGTATGCCTTTCAAAACAGGACCACATCTCAATTTTAAACTTAGGCGTGGTACGCGTATTCCTACGACCAGGCCTCCCAATCCAGATATCTTCATAATAGTCGACTAGTGGTAAAGCTTTAGCTGGATATAGTATATTTTCACTCATAAGTGTACTGAACGTTTCAACGACGCTATCTGCAGAAACGAACGCAAATTTTTAATGAAAACTAAACGTCAGTGTCATACCTTTATATAAATACTGACACAAATGAAAAAAACATCCGTAATGATTACTAGATAGCAATTATTCCTAAATTGCACTTACTATAGCGGGCTCAAAATCTGTGTTTACAGAATCAACATTTAAAGTTGGTACTATTGTTTTAAAAGTTCTAAGAAGGTATATATTTCTGCTTTCTTATTCGATAATACCGCAAAAACCAAAGGTATGACATAGCCGTTTTCATGCTATGAATGGTGCAGAGCTGTTCGAAAATAACTGGTACAATTTTATAGGCACCATCCATAAAATAATGATTGCATGAAGCAAGCACGCTTAAATTTTCCGTATTGAAAATATCAGCATTCTCTCTTCTACCTCTCCAGAATCGAATAGCAAAAAGGTCGCCCTGTTTGTTTTCTTATGTTCTTCAGAAAGTATTAATTCGCTCAGGTGATCTGTATGCTGGTGGTTTGCGTTAAAGCGGCTGCACACAACTACTCAATTCAGAAGATGCATAAGAAATCATACAATGAGGAGACACTCGTGTTGATTTTGCGTCTGTCACTACTTTATCTTCAACATTTTTCGGATTTCCAGCATAATTACGGTCACTGGAAGTAGAACTGATCGAGTCATCAACTGTTATGGCCCGCCCTTTGCACTTTTCAGCAAAATGTATGCAATTCCAGTAGACCTTTGATCTTCCTTGCTTGTCCTTAACATATAGGAATCCGATCAGTAATAGCTTTAACCTACCTTTCTCGCTTTGAATAAATTCGGCAATTCTTTGCGAAGGGTGTCTCTTTTAAGCAATCAAATTACATTTTCGAAGATTTTTCCGTAAATTGTTGGTTCAAGCAATTACTAAATCGAATAAGTGGTTTTCGAACATTATTATCGGAACGACTCTTTTCAAATAATTGTATTCGAAGAATTGCTGTAAATCTAACTTACCATTCATATCAAATCATTCTTCCCTGTCTTTTTGCTTCAACATAATCCCAGAACTATTTGACAGTTTTGGATAGATAGCGCAGCCTTGCCTCATCTAATTTTTTTTAGTTTTTTACAAAATCAGTCACTTTCCCTTCTAAATATTATATGATACACATTATTCAACCCCCTTATATATATATAGTCTATATATATATATATATATATATATATATATATATTATATATATATATGCAACAAGGAATAATTAAGACAATATATTTAAGACAACGTTGTAAAGTGATGTGCTGTGACATTTCTAGAATGTAGGGTTCATCAGTTTAGCTTCTCCTTGGAAACAGTGGCCCAAAGTGACAAACCTTGGAAATGCTGACATACCTCCTCGGGTGGCGCGATGTTGAAGTTGCTGTCTAAGCAGATCAGACCATGTCCTGTTTCTATGCACGGGCAGTTGCAGATATGCCTTATGAATCTGGTTAGAGGCTGTTTCTTAGGCATGAACAATGTGTGTGAGTTTGTGTGTGTGTGCGAGCTACTTCCCTACATAATGAGAAAGTAAGGTAACCAAGATGGGAGATCGCTACAGAGTCGGCGAAGGGGCAAAATGGCTCCTGTAATAGTATTTTTGGTGAAGTGTGTGAAATCTGTGTTGAATGGGTAAGCATACTTATTCTTTGGCCAAAGGTGTGGCTTGACTGTATTTTGAATATTATTTCAAAGATGTTTTATTTCATTTGACCTTTTCATTTCATTTCATTTAATCATTTTGTTAAGAACCTGAGTTATTTAGTTAATGCTTTGCTCTTAAAAAAATTTATTTTTGTAGTTCACGAGTCTGATTTAATGGCTTTGGGTAATGGAGAGAGAGAGGGATGGAGAGAGAGAGGGATGGAGAGAGAGAGAGAGGGGGGTGAGAGAAAATGGATGTTAACCAGTGCCTAGCTGCACGCCATTGCTACCAACCCCTTTTAAGATTACCCAGGTTGGAACCTGGGTAATAGAGTGGTGGCAGCTATGTAGAAACTGCTGTTACACCTTTTGTGAGATTAATAGCAGCTTAAAGAGGCTGTTTAGAGAGAGATTTGTTGTGAATTTTGGGTGTTAGGTGATAGGTGATAAGAATTGGTGAGCCGTTGATTTGGTACTGAGAGGAGAAATTCCATTAGGGTCAGCATTTTTGTCTACTGTGAGACACCTTCATGAATGTGTCACTCAGTTGATATCTGTAAGTGTGTGTGTTTACTGAAGTGCTTGCTGCTCGGGTGCTAGGTCATTTTTACACACGCAAGTATGTGTGTATTAGCGTGTGCGCGAGTCGGCAATATGGGGTTCTTTCATTGATGGCGAGTGTTACATTTTTTTTTTTTGCCCTTGAGTTTTTTTTTTTTTCTAACTTTGTGTGTGAATCATTTTTGGAGTTACACCCATAGAAGCAGAACGTGATGAGTTTTTTTTATTTTGGCACGTATTTAAAGGCGACACATTTTTTTTCTTTTTTTTATACATACGTATGCATATGAAGTTTCACACATGCAACTCAGTTCTCGAGGTGCTTGATTGTCTTGGAGACAGTGCTCTCTCATGCATACTCACTCAGTGCATTTTTTGCTGAGCATCCATGGAGTAGTGCCTAAGGGAGGGTGAATTTTTTTTCTTTGTACCGGGGTTGAGGGGGTGAGTCCTTTTTTTTTTTTTTCAATCTTGTCACCTCCATTTGGCCTTAATAACAAAGTTCGACGCCATCATCTGATAGCCACTGAGAGATGATGTGATATGCCCGTAGGGTTTCTTTGAGAACGATTTTTGTTCTTTCTTTTGCGTAAAGAGAAAATGAATATGAATGAATATGGTGCAAGTTTTCCTTGTGATTTGGAGAATGCCTTAAACTATTTTAGAGATTTTTTATGACTTCGAGAGAAGATTTTGACTGCACCCATGATGTTTCCTAGAGGGCAAAGGGATCAGTGAAATTTTTGGAGGGTCGGTCAACAAATAGAGTACAGGTGATTAGTATGTGCCATTGTGATCTTGTGGGGGACGCCCAGCCTATAGTTTATGCAATGGTAGAGGACGTGATTAGAACTGAGGATACAGAGATTATTTTAGAATGGTGATGTGTTTGGTGATGTTAATGGTGATGTGTTTGGTGATGTTAATGGGTGATGATACTGGGGAGTGGTGATATTAAAGCCCATACTGGTGATACGGGGAATTATTATGGGAGATAGTTGCGGGGATGCTTTGCGGCATACTGCAGTTCACGGTGGTAATAATTTTGGTGAATGTGACAATGATACTATGGGTGGTGATATTGGTAATATTGGTGATACTGGCGAGTACTATTATTGGTGATTCTGATACTAACACTGGGTTGGTGTGATGAAAACTAAGGGTGGTGATGGATATGGAAATGGGAGGTACTAACCACAAATATAATGGTGTTTTATCAGAGGATATTGTGTTAATGCCCTGTTCAAAGACTATGGTAAAAGTCAAATTGAGGGAAGTTAGGAAACCTATCGGTCTTCTTTTGCCCAGGTGTTTTTTTTTTCCCTTTTTTTCTGTGATAGCCCTAGAGTTTTCCTTTTTTATGGGTTCAATAGATAGTTGCTTGAAGTCTACTTGAGTCACAGATGTTACAGGTGTCACGGGAACAGTCAACAGTGCCATTGGTTTTTTCTTTTCCCTTTTGAATGTTAGACATCACTGATGTAAGTTTTTTTTTTTTTATCATTAGTGAATTTGAATTTATTTTTCTCTCAGAACAGTTTGTGTAGATTTTAATATCTCCAGTTCGTGACTTGGATCATTCTTCGGATGAGTTTGTAATTTCAGCAGTTTGATGCTGCAA